>NW_006204162.1:531-6996 GCF_000334495.1 Tupaia belangeri chinensis | reverse complement strand
TGCTGTGAAATTTCTTGGACATTTTCTTTGGTGAAATTTGTACACTCCTCTCTTTGGCACATATCTTGGATAAGAATTCCCAGATCTGTTATTTTAGTAGATATAGCTAGACAGTTTTCCAGTGTAGAAGCATTGCATACTCTCATCATAAAATTTATAATAATCTCAAAAGCACTATATTGAAAACCAAACTTCTTTTGCCTCCCAGAAAGTGCTGTCCTCTAAAGTCATTTGCCATTTAACTGAAAGGCGAATTTTTCTTTCCGTTTGATACACCAAAAAATATTCTTTTTTTTTTTTTTTTGGAAGAGGTTTTTTGTTTTGTTTTTGGCTATAGGGCTTGTGCTCTTTCCAGAGAGACAGAGAGAGACAGAGAGACAGGAAGCAAGAAATCACCCCCCAGGGGAATGGCCACGCCGCAATCCCTTCTCCTCCATTCTCTTGTCGGAATCTTGGGCATGCACGCACATGCTCTGAGTTTTAAGCCACCAGGTCCAGGAAGCGAACCACAGTCAACTACATGGGAGTCCAGCGACATAGCCATTACACAAACTGCTGGTCCCCATAAAAATATTCTAAACGATATTCTTAACTTCCCTTTTTCTCTCCTACCATGTTTCCAATCCATCAGTGAGCCCTAAAGTCTGTCTTTTAAAATAAAATTTAAAAAGCTTTAATAATATTAATGTTAACATATTTAAATACACACAAAAATATACATACACCTACGTTATGTTTACACTATATGGCGAGAGATCACCTCTTGGTCTAAACTGCCATCATCCTGGATTTTAGTTGCCTTCACACTTCCATTACCTTCCTCACAGTCTATTTTCCACTCAGCAGCTAGTTGTTATGTGACCTAAGCCAGACAATGCCTTTATTGGTGCCTCATCTCACTCAAAGTAAAAGGCTCTTACAACAGGCCATCATGATGCGCCCCTCCTCCTTATCTTGTCTGCTCTCCTGCCAACGTCCTCCTTGCCAGGTGCAACTCAGTCATACAGCCAGGGTACACCTTGCCTTTATTCAGTGTGTTTCCCAATTATGTGGGAAGGTGCATGGGATAGGGCAGGTGTTGAAGACGTGTACATTTTTTAAATAAATAATTGGATTTGTACATTACAAGTAATTTTTAAAATGCAATGATATCTCTAGGAATTAAAAAGTATTAAAAGGGTTATTTAGTTCAAATCATCCTGTTTGAATTGAAATTCAGAAAGGAAATATTCAGAGACCAGCAGTTAGCATAATGGCTATGTTGCTGGACTCCCATGTAGTCAACCGTGGTTTGTATCCCAGACTTGGTATCTTAAAACTCACGACGGGCGCATGTGCATGCGTGCCCAAGATCCCAAGAGGAGAATGGAGGAGAAGGGATTGCGGTGTGGCCATCCCCCCTAGTGGGTGATTTCTCGCTGTCTATCTCTCTGTCTGGCAAGCTCACGTGCCCTATGGCAAAAACCTCTCCAAAAAAAAAAAAAGAAAGGAAATATTCAAAGTGGTTAAGCAATATAGATATATTCATTCATGCAGAATAACTAAAGATTTTGTAGAGGCATAAAAGCATTTGTACTGCTAAAAGGTTAATTATATATGTAAACCAATTAAAATAAATTTAATTATTAATTAAATTATTAATAAATATTATAAAATTTCTGATTAATTATATTAGCTATGCTTATCATGATTAGATATGTTCAAATATTCCCTGATTATCCAATGTTCTCATTAGTTATAGGAATGATTACTCTAAACTATGATAACATTACTATTCTAAGGCTTTTTACTTATGCATGGATCAATGCCAGGTTACAGGTGACCAGGGCTTTCTGAAATAATATGGAAATGATGGTTATGCAATTTTAAAAATTTTACAATGTAACCCACATTTAGTGCGCTGAAGTTTTTAAATATTCAGTTCAATTGTGGTATCAATTAGTAAAATCATTAGAGATTAAAATGTTATTTCTGCAGGGTTGTTATTAATAACTATGCTAAGTTCTCGTTCGGTATAAGTTGGAATACAGTAATTTAAAAGAAGCAAGAAAATCTTTTACTTAAAACTGCTTTGCTGATTTCTAATCCAGTGAATTGCATAATTAACAATGAATTTCTTCACCTCTTACCAAACACACATTAAGATATGCTGACGTTATCTTCTATTCTGGGCTCAAGTTTCAATCAGAGAAGTAGGACAGACTCCTTGTCTTTGGTTGTCAGGAAAGGACATTGAGAAAAAGAGTAAATGTCAAGGAGAGAAGAATACTTCAAAGAAGTGAGACAGCAGCACAACGGTCTAGCGTTCATACCTTCTCTGCAGGTGGCATGATGACAGGAGAGACTATGATATAATTCGGACTGGTCATTAGGTATGCGGAAATGACTCAGACTTAACCTTGCCTCCATCATTTCCCAACATGTCGACTTTGAGCCAGTTACATCATCTCTGTAGCCTCCAATTCTTCCTGTCTGTTGTGCCAGGATACAGGCATTATATTAAAGCTTTGGTTACATGCTTTACATTAAACAGATGTTAGCTTTCTGTCTTTTCTCCCTAGGTGTGCTTGGAAACAAGTCCTGTGGCATGCTTTTGAGCTTTTTTGTTTTGGTTTTGGGTATTGTTCCAAACTCAGGGTGTTCTGTATCAAGTAGACACAGCGTTCGTATGTTATTGCTCTCCTCTCCCGACATTTCACAGAACAGTGAAGGACATTGGAGTGATAATTAATGAATTTACACATGAAAGTTACTTTGGACTCTGAAGATGAAAGATCTGGTTGAGATTCTAGGTATAGCTCACCAGTTGGGTAGGAATGGAGAGATCTGAATATATTAACCAACTCCAGCTGAATTTCAAAACATCCAAGATCCATTGAACCTTCAAGTGCATTTGCAAATGTATTTTCACTTAACATTTTTGAATCATAGGAAATTTAAAGAGAAAAAAAAAATCTAGCTAAGTAGTTTGAGTTCAT
This sequence comes from Tupaia belangeri chinensis, assembly GCF_000334495.1. NCBI lineage: Eukaryota > Metazoa > Chordata > Mammalia > Scandentia > Tupaiidae > Tupaia > Tupaia belangeri. The sequence goes on along the minus strand of NW_006204162.1, from coordinate 4,018 downwards.
TTACACTCATATCATCAAAATGCCATTTTCTGAGCACTTTAAGCCATTTTGAGTTCTTCCAATACGTTTAAGAGCCTTGAGCAAAAAAGAAGTGTTTTATACTTACAGAAAAGGGGCTGACGGATGTTAACGGAAGGGTACTACCCCCAGATAGTTCTTAAAGCACATTTTGCAGTGTTTTCGTCTCAGTGACATCATGGATGAAATCTGATCCTGCTGTGATATGAAATACACACACTTCTTCAAGAATACAAAACAGAGACTATTCTCTCCTTTATTATTTTATCAAAAGTAGAAAAAGAGGATTTGAATTAAGAAAACAAGGAGGTTCTTGTAGAGGTTCTTGTAGAGAAATTAAGAAAAAGGCAAAATTTATTAATTAAAAAAATTCTAATGTTGCCTGTGTGTTTACATCAACTCCTCGTGACTGCTGGAGGTCTGAGCCCTCATCCACAGGCTCCAAACTCATTCCCTTTTCCAAAAGAGCAATGACAGCCTCTAGTTCCCATCCTTTCTTACTTTTTTTTTTTTTTGGTTCTTTTATGACTTACTTTTCATTTTTCCTTCAACATATAAATATAAACATGCATTAAGGGAAGAAATCACTTGGGCTTTTTTTTTGTGTATGGTGCATTTATGTTCCCTGGAACTTCTTCTCTAAATGATGATTATACGGTATCCTCCTGACTGAGGGTCCCAGTGAGGGAAAGGTGGTAGGCTCCCATCATCCCCAACAGCCTCCTCCAGAGTCAGCCTTGTAATCTATACAGTTGAAGTAAAGAGAACACGCTTTTAAAAAGACAAAATTTCCAGACAGATCTCACAGTCCCTCTTTCTACAGGTTGCATGACTGTTGCCCCTAAAGCCATTCCGAAATCAAACCTCTGGTTCTAGCCCTACAGGCTCCAGCACAGCACATCCCATCATCAGCTAGTCTGTGATTCTTGAGAAAGCTTAATGGGCAAGGTGAGCTTAACCTGGGAGGGTTGCTGGCAGAGAGAATAGTGTTTGCTCAGAAGCCTGTCTGCCACCCATGCTCATCCTGATCTTTTGTTTTTCCAACGTGACAGCATTATAGAGATTTTGATAGCAAAGTATCTGGTACTTCTAGCTAGGTGTGGCTGTGCATTTAATCTTGGTTCCTTCTAAGGACAGGGGATTTATCCATTACATGCAGATGTTTCTGTAAATACAGAGTCTGGGCAATGAATCTCTTGGAAATTGCCTGGGAAACATTCAGGCTTAAAGCCCATAAATTCCTGATTCTGAATCAATTTCCACTTATGCAGAAGTTTCTTTATAATGCTGATTTCAAGTATTCACTGATATAATTAAATGTTGAATATCTCTAAGTGTTTCTATCTTTAGGTAAAATATGTTCATTTGGTTGCATATTTGCAAAGGGATATATTTCTGTTTTTCCATGTATGTGTGAAAAAAAGTATATGTTTGTTTTTGACATGTTTTGGTCTATTAAAGATTGAATTTATTTTACACAGAAAGATATCGCCCCCAATATATCTATGTCCTTCTCCCTGGAGACTGTGACTATATTTTATGGGAATGTGGAAATTAAAGTTGCAGATGAAATTAAGATTCTTAATCTGCTGACCGTAAAATTAGATGAGTATTCTGGATTATCCAGCTGGGTCCAATTTAATCACCAAAGTCTTTCAAATGAGCAAAAGAAGGGAAAAAACAGTCAGTGTGGAAGTGACGTCCTGTGAAAGACTCAACTAGCCATCACTGACTTTGAAGGTGAGAGGAAGCCATGAGCCAAGGAGATGGAGCACCTCTAGCAGCTGTAAAGGGCAAGGAAAAAAAAATCCTGTTTTGGAGCTTCTATAAGAAAATGCAAACCTGAAGTTGGGAAAGTGAGAAAGAAAGAAATCACCCCACGCCCCCAGGGATGGATACATCACAATCCGTTCTTAAGGGATTGATTTTAACCCAGTATGATCCATTTTGGAAATTTAACCTCCAGAACTGTATGGAAATATATGTGTTTCTGTAAGCCACTAAGTTTGTGGAAATTTGTTACAGCAGCAAGAAAAGAAAAAAGAAAAAAGAAAAGAAAAGAAAAGACCAAAAAAACTAACACAGAAGCCTCTCCTTTTCATGAAGGATATGTTCCAATACTCCCGGTAGATGGCTGAAAGAGCAGATAGTACCAAAACACACACACACACACACACACACACACACACACATATATATATGTATGTATGTATATATTCTCATACTTGCATTCTTATGTTTAATTTATAAATTGGGTAGAGTAGGAGATTAATAATACCTAATTTGAAGGGTATTCCAAAAACTCCTGGAAAATATGTTGAAAAACCTACACATACATTTAAAAAAGTTTCACACCAAAATAAACTTATACTTAAAGTCCATTCTTCCACAAATATTTTTTGAAGTCCTCTCATAACAAAATAGAGTAATTATAGCAATAAACTGTAATAAGAATTATATGAACATGGTCGCTCTCTCAAAATATCTTATTTAACTCTACAGAAATGGTTGACCTCAAGTAAGTAAAACTTTAGGAAAAATAAAACTGTAGCTAAGTGGGAGCTATTGTATAAGATTATCTAATTAAATCTATTCACAGTGTGCTATGTATAAGACTAAGCACAGCGGTACAAGATTGTTAGAAAAGATTATCCTGTTTCAGGGGAGGGTTAAATCAGATTGACCAAGAACTGTCTGGAACCAGGAGGTACATTCCCATGTTGCTCCCTAAGTCAGGTGGGGTAGGACATTCCAGGTAGAAGGGACATCACACGTATATCCTGGAGCATGATTCCATTGCAGAGACTGCGGATGGGCAAATCACTCCTCTGCAGTACAAATGATTTCCAGGTTTGTTTTGTCTTTATTCTGTTCTTTTGTTTTGTTTTGTTTTTGCTTTTTGTTACTGTGTCATTTGTTTTGTTTTACAATAGGGCACAAGCACTTCCCCAGAGAAAGAGGACAAGGCAGGAAAATGAGAAAGAAAGAAATCACCTCCATGCCCCAGGGATGGCTGCATTACAATCTCTTCTCAAGATTTTGAACATGCAAGAGCATGCACCCAGGTTATTTTCTAAGCCACTGGGACCGGGACTCAAATCATGCAATGGGCCATGCAAGAAACATAACTTAACCACCACACCAAGGGCTGGCCTGGTTTTGTTTTAATATTTGCCTAGATTACTAAAGGTGTTCTTTTTTCACCACTATGAATATTATGGTTGTATTTTCACCCCACTTTCTAAAGTTCATGCAGGCCTGCTATTTCTTCCTTCCTTCCTTCTTTCCTTCCTTCCTTCCTTCCTTCCTTCCTTCCTTCCTTTCTTTTTCTTTCTTTCTTTCTTCCTTTCTTTCTTTTTTTCTTTCTTTCTTTCTTTTTTTCTTTCTTTCTTTCTTTCTTTCTTTCTTTCTTTCTTTCTTTCTTTCTTTCTTTCTTTCTTTCTTTCTTTCTTTCTTTCTTTCTTTCTTT
>NW_006204162.1:0-490 GCF_000334495.1 Tupaia belangeri chinensis | reverse complement strand
CCCCTGGGGGGATGGCCAAGCCGCAATCCCTTCTCCTCCATTCTCCTCTTGGAATCTTGGGCATGCATGCACATGTGCCCTGCGTGAGCTTTAAGCCACCAGGTCCAGGACTCAAACCGTGGTTGACTACATGGGAGTCCAGCAACATAGCCATTACGCTAACTGCTGGTCCCCAGGCCTGCCATTTCCTCAGAAACAGACTGGGAGTACTCAGTCCTTCTTATCCCAGCATGGCTGTCTTTACATGGATAGGTCATTTCCCTAGTTGGGCTTTTTGTTTGTTTTTTAGATTTTTTCTACAGAGTGTATGTGCTCACTGAAGCAGAGAAAGAGGGAATATGAGAAATATCCCCCAGAGGGACGGCCACAATCCCTTCTCAGTTCTCCTTTTGGAATTTGGAGCATACATGTCCACATGCCCAGCATGCATTTTAGGCCTTCAGGTCCACAAGAACTACAGAGTCAACCATGTGGAATCCAGCGCCTTAAC
>NW_006204161.1:0-5765 GCF_000334495.1 Tupaia belangeri chinensis | reverse complement strand
TTCTTTCTGTTGATATAGTGTATTACATTTAAGGTTTTGCATGTGTTAAACCACCCTTGTATCTCTGGAATAAAGCCTACCTTGTTGTGATGAATAACTGAATAATATTTTTTATATGTTGTTGGAAATGATTTGCTATCTTGTTGAGAATTTTAACATCTGTATTTATCAGAGATATTGGTCTGTACTTTTACTTTTTTGTCATGTCTTTATCTTTTTGGGGGGATGAGAATGATGGAGGCTTCATGAAATGAATTTGGGAGGATTCCTTCTTTTTGGATCTTATGAAATAATTTGAGTAAAATGAGGGTTAACTCTTCTCTAAAATTTTTGTAGAATTGAGAACTGAAGCCATTAGGACCTGGGCTTTCTTTGTTAGATACTTATGTATTAATGATTCAATATCATTGCTTGTTATGGATCTATTCAGGCTTTCTCTGTCCTACTGATCAATTTTGGTATGTTATATGTGTCCAGGATGTTGTCCATCTTATACATGTTCTCTTGTTTGTCAGGATATAATAGCTCATAGTATCCTCCAATTATGGATTTTTTATTTGTATTGCATCTGTTGCAATATTGCTTTTTTCATTTTGAATTTGATTAATATGGTTCTTTTCTCTCTTCTTAACCAGTCTAGCTAATGGTGTGTCAAACTAAATGATCTTTTTAAAGAACCAGCTTTTGCCTTCATTATTTTCTGTATAGCTTATTTATTTTCGTATTTCATGTATTTCTGCTTGAATCTTTTTTATTTCTTTTCTCCTATCACTCTTGGGATTTTTTGTTGTTGTTTTTCCTGTTCCCTGAGGAATAATGTTAGGTTGTCTATTTGCCACCTCTTCATCTTTTTCTTATCTGTACCAATTGCTATGAATTTTTCTATATAAAGGCTTGACTTGGGGACCAGAAGGTGGTGTGGTGGTTAAGGCGGTGGACGCTTCCACATGTCCAGCCAGGATTCGAGTCCCAGACCTGGTGGCTTGTTTTCTCACTTTCTCTTTCTCTCTCTGTCTCATGCTCTGGTCAAATTAAAATAAAATAAAATGAATGAATGAATAAATAAATAAAATTAAGTAATTCTTTTTTTTTTTAAAGGCCTGATTTGTTCCCTATCATGTGGTCAATCTTTGAGAAGATACCATGCAGGAAAGATAAATATGTGCTTTTTTGCAATTTTGGGGTGGATAGTTCGATAGATGTCGTTCTAGTTCTCTGATTTATGGTATCATTTAGGTTCTGAAATCTGTGCTTACTTTTTTTCTTGTTGATCTCTCCAAAGGAGATAATGGTGTGCTGAGGTCCTCAACAATTAGTGTGTTGCAGTTTACCTCTCCTTTTAGATCTAGCTTCCTTCGTATGTTTGGGAGCTTCTGAATTGGGTGAATAGATATTAATAAACATATTTCTTGATGAATTAATTAGCCCTTTTATTATGCAATGCCCTTTTATGTCTCTCTTTACAGTTTTTGCCTTAAAGTTTATTTTGTCTGATATCAGTATCACAACTTATGCTCTCTTTGGTTTCTATTTGCATGGAATACCTTTTTCCAACCCTTCACTTTTAGTCTATGTTTGTCTTTATCCGTAAGATGGGTTTCTCGTAGGCAACAGATGGAGGGATTATGGTTTTCTTTGTTGTTGTTGTTTGTTTTTCGTTTTGGTTTTTAATACATTCAGTCAGTCTGTGTCTCCTGACTGTAGAATTTAAACCAGTAACATTCAACATTATACCGATATTTCTGGACTTGTCCTTTCTCTTAAGTTGGACATTTTCTTGGTTGTTCTTTGCCCGCTTATCTCTAGCTGCCTTTTGTTTTCTTGGTAAATCACTCCCTTTAGCCCTTCATGAAGAGCTGGTCTGGAGTTGGCAAATTTTTTCAGGTTTTGTTTATCTGAAAATTTTCTTATTTTTTTTCTCCCATATGGACAATCTTGCTGGGTATAGTCATCTTCATTGATATTGTTTTTCATTTAACACTCGGAAATATATTTCCCTATTCTTTCCTTGCTTGCATTGTTTCCAATGAGAGGTCTGATATTAGTTTTGTTTTTGTTTGTTTTTTTTTCTTCTTTGGAGAGGTTTTTGCTATAGGGCTCTTTCACTTGCCCGAAAGACAGAGAGACAGAAAACGAGAAATCAACCCCCTGGAGAGGGGGTTGGCCACGCCACAATCCCTTCTCCTCCATTCTCTTCTCGGGATATTGGGCTCACAGGCACATGCGCCCAGTGTGAATTTAAGCCACTGGGTCCGGGACTTGAACTCCATCCACTACATGGGAGTCCAGCGACATAGCCATTATGCTAATTGCTGGTCCCAGGTCTGATATTAGTTTGATGGAATAACTTTTGTAAGTGACATGATGTTTCTCCCTTGGCAATTTCAGTATCTTGTCTATGTCTGTTGTTTTGATTAGTCTGGCTATGATGTGCCATGGAGAAGATCTTCTTGTGATGATTCTTTTTGGGGTACTTTGTATTTCTTGGACCTGGATGTTTCACTGTTTCTCCAGGCTTAAAAATTTTTCTTCCATGATTTCATAAAATAGATTTTCAATGCCCTTATTAATTTCTTTTGGGGGGGGGTGTGGGAGGTTTTTGATACACGGCACGTGCGTTCATCAAAATACAGAGAGAGACAGAGAGACAGAAAGTGAGAAATCACCCCCCAGGGGGGATGGCCATGCTGCAATCCCTTCTACTCTATTCTCTTCATGGGACCTTGGGCATGCACGCACTCGTGCCTGGCCTGAGTTTAAGCCACCGGGTCCGGGACTCAAACCGCGGTGGACTACATGGGAGTTCAGTGACATAGCCATTACACTAACTGCTACTCCCATTAATTTCTTCACCTTTGAGGATACCATTTATTCGAATGTTTGGACATGAAATGGAATGTAGTATTCATCATATATTATCCTCATTTCTTTTGTTTATTTTCTCTACCTTTTTGGTGTTTATTTCTAGGTCAGAGGTTTCATCTTCTATGTCCGAGGTTCAATCTTCTGCATGATCTAATCTGTTTTTAATATTTTCAAGTGACATTTTGATTTCCTGTATTACAGCCTTCATCTCTAAAGCTCCATTTGATTCTTTCCTATGATGTCTATTTCTTCTTTCAAATCGTGGAAAGACTTCCTCATCTGTAGCTCGTTCTCTCTTTCCCCTTGCATCTCCTGGATTTCATTGTCTTTCCTCTTGGGTCTCCTGGATTTCATTGTCTCTTTCCTCTTGCATCTCATTAAATTTTGCCACTAGGAATATTCTTTTTTTCTTATGGTTTTTAATTTTTTTTTGTTTTTAACTAATTAATTTATGTTTATTCACTGAGCATTGTCAGAGCATGCAAAATGTGATTTCCCATCCAGAATATGCTGCATAGTGTCTTAATCATACACGTTATCTTCAATAACTTTCCATTTCTAGTTTCATATATATATTTCCCACTCCTATTTCACACACTCTGCCATTTCCCACCCTCTTCTCACACTATATCAGGTGTCCACAGTTGTTTTCCATTCCCTTTTTTTCCCACATTTTATTGATTCACAAAATGTCTTAAATAATCTAACTACTTTCAATAGCAGGCTCTGCTGATATATACATCTGTATGAATACATGTTTGACTTTAGGCATGAAACTCTGAGTAGAATGAATATACTATAGTGTAGCACCTAGCTGATGCTATACAGTTTACCATGGTCATGAATTATGTAATTTTTACTACATTTTTTAATTTCAAGAAAAGCAGATTTAGCTTTAATAAATCAAATAAATGCTAAGGAAATATGCTTAAAACTTAAAGCCAGGAAACAGGTTGGGATTCTGTTCAAATAGTAGGTACATGAACCTATCAGCAGCTCAAGACAAGACAAAAATCCTTAAAACCGGTAAACAAAGCCTTAAAACCGGTAAACAAAGCCTAGAAGAAATTCAGCAGTGTTTTAGTCAAAAAGTCATAAAATTCTATTTCACCAGTTCAGTCTCATGTATTTAATCTATCTTCTGTTGTAGTTCAATTTCCCAATTAAATTCTGGGATATAATATTCAACTCCAGACTTGTCCCCATGATTAAGTTGGCCATTTTCTTAGTTTATAAACTTATTTCTGTGTGACTGTATTTTGTTTTCCTGATACAGCATTCCCTGAAGAACTTCTTGGAGATCTGGTCTGGTGTTGGTAAATTCCTTCAGGTTTTGTTTATCTGAGAATGTTCTTGTCTTTTCTTCCCATGTAAATGATAATCTTGCTGAGTATAGCATTCTTGGTTACAATTACTTTTCCCTTAACACTTCGTATATATTATCCCATTCTTTCCTCACTCCCATTGTTTCCGATGAGAGATTCACTGTCAGCCTGATGGGATATCCTTTGTGGGTAACTTGACGTTTCTGTCTTGCAAATCTCAGTATCTTGTCTTCTCTTTGTCTGTGGTTTTGCTCAATCTGGCTATAATGTGTCTTGGAGATATTCTTGAGTTGATTCTATTGGGAGTCCTTTGTATTTCTTGGGACTGGACCTTTGAATGCCTCTCTAGGTTTGGAAAATTTTCTTGCAGGATTTTATGGAATAGATTATCAATGCTGTCAGCCAGGTACACTTTTTTGTTCTCCGTCTTGTCTTTCATTTGTAAATTTTTCTCTTCTCCTTACCACATGGAAATGCCCTAAGCCCTATAGCCACCCCACTTCCATCTTCGGACCCCTTGCCCAAGGGACACTGAGGCACGGCTCACCGCCACAGTTCCAGCCCTGGGATCCCCAAGCCAGAGACCCCTATCTCTGTCAATCAGGTACACTTTTTTTTTTACTCTTTTTCCTCTTCTTTCATTTGAAAATTTCTCTCTTGTCCTTAACACATAGGAATGCCCTCAGCCCGACAGCCACCCTACTTCCATCTTTGAACCCCTGGCACAAGGGACATTGAGGCAGGACTCCCCGCCCCAGCTCAAGTCCCTGGACCCCCAAGACAAAGACCCCTATCTCTGTCAGCCATTTACACTGCTTTTTATCCTCTTTCTCCTCTTCTCTCATTTGTAAATTTCACTCTTCTCCTTACCACATAGGAACACCCTCAGCACTACAGCCACCTCACTTCCATCGTTGGACCCTTCGCCCAAGGGACACTGAGGTGAGGCTCCCTGCCCCAGCTCCAGGCCCGGGATCCCCAAGCCAGAGACCCCTATCTCTATTAGAAAGATACACTTTTTTTTCTCCTTCTCCTCTTCTTTCAGTTTTAAATTTCTCTCTACTCCCTACCACATAGGAATGCCATAGGCCCTACAGCGACCCCTCTTCCATCTTCAGACCACTGGCCTAAGGGACACTGAGGCATTTAATTTTTTTTCCCCCAAAAGAACCTGCTACTGTGTATTTATTAGTTCAGTCTCTCTCTTTTCTAATTTAATTGCTAGAGGGCATATGCCAGAGAGGGAGAAAGCACACACCCCCACCCCCCATGCATTATGGTTATGCTGCAATCCTTTTTCTTCCATTTCTCCATCTCCTTGAAATTTGACCTGCACACATGCATACATACACACACACACACACACACACACACACACACACACACACCGTGGCATGGGGGAGTGAGAAAGCAAGCCACCAGGTCCAGAACTTGAACTATGGCCAGCCATGTGAGAGTGTCCGGCACCTTAACCGCTATGCCACCTGCTGGTACCTGGATTTTAATTGTAAAAAGCAAAAATAAAAAACTGTGTAGCACTCACAGGAAAGCAGTATTTCATAGCTGAAGTTCAGG
>NW_006204160.1:0-697 GCF_000334495.1 Tupaia belangeri chinensis | reverse complement strand
CCAGCAGTTGGCATAATGGCTTTGTCGCTGGACTCCCATGTAGTCGACCGTGGTTCGAGTCCCGGACCCAGCGGCTTAAACTCACGCCAGGTGCGTATGCGAGTGTGCCTAAGATCCTGAGTGGAGAATGGAGGAGAAGGGATTGTGACATGGCCATCCCCCCGGGGGGTGATTTCTTGCTCTCTCTCTCTCTCTCTCTCTCTCTCTCTGTCTTTCTGGTGAGCGAACACGTGCCCTCTGGCAAATTTAACAAAAACTAAAAATAAAAACAATTTTAAAAAGGAAATTAAAAGTAAGCATTCAAGGAGCCAGCAGGTGGCATGGTGGTTAAAGACGCTGAATTCTCACATGGCCTACCTCAATTTGAGTGCCGGACCTGGCAGCTTGTTTTCTCATTTTCCCTTTCTTTCTCTCTCTTTCTCTCTCTCTCTGGTCAAATTGAAAAATAAATAATATCAAATAAAATTAAATAAATAATTCTTTTAAAAAATATCTTTTATTGGCAAGGCCCAACAGGGAGCAATTGGCAAGACAGAAATTTGATTTTTAGAGTCAAAAAGAGTTGGGCACGTCCGTATGCATGTCCAAAAACTCAAGAGGAGAATGGAAAAAAAGGGATTGCAGCATAACCATCTCCCCTGAGGGTGCTTTCTCACTTTCACTGCTTCTGTCTCTGGCGAGCACACATGTCCTATAG
>NW_006204159.1:0-386 GCF_000334495.1 Tupaia belangeri chinensis | reverse complement strand
GACCCAGTGGCTTAAACTCATGCCAGGCATGTGTGCATGCATGCCCAAGATCCTGAGAGGAGAATGGAGGAGAAAGGATTGCAGTGTGGTCATCCACCCTGGAGAGTGACTTCTCGCTCTCTCGCTGTCTTTCTGGCGAGCACATGCACTCTATAGCAAAATTCTTTCAAAAAGAAAAGAAAAGAAAAGAATATTAATTATGTCTCACATTCAATAATAAATTATAGTTCATGAAAATAATTTATATTTGCTGCCTATTTGAGGCCTATGATAACCATTTGAGGTAGAAAGGCACAGACGCACATGTGCCCACCCTATTTTTTCATGCTGCAAATCTGGAAGTGAAATTATGCTATTGAACATGTGGGATCCAGTGACTACCTTAC
>NW_006204158.1:0-1417 GCF_000334495.1 Tupaia belangeri chinensis | reverse complement strand
TAGTTATTTTCTATCCAATTACTCTCATCTTAATTTTGGGTATAAATCCTTACTTCTCCTTGTTATATGTGGATTTGAACCTAATATTCCTGAACTACTGCAAAATCTCATGACCACATTTCTCATATATATTTTGAGGCTTTAAAGAAAGCTTTCTTTACTGTGCTTTAAAAATATTATTGAGGGTGCCAACAGGTGGCAAGGTGGCTAAGGCACTGGATTCCTACATGGCTGACCATGATATAAATTCTGATCCTGGAAGCTTGAAAATTATGCTGGCCACATGTGGATTCATGTCCAAAATTCTGAGAGGAGAATAGAAAAGGAATTGTGGTGTGGCCATCCTGCCTGGTTTATATATGGTGGTGACCTTTAGGCATCCAAGGCTTCTCTACAAAGCACTTTTCTATAATCCCCTTGTGAGCAGTGAGCACCGAGAGTCAGCTCTTTGATACTGACATTAGCTTCACTTCAGAAGCTCAGTGTCTCAATATGCATGTGATCCTCACTACATGGTTCTTGGTTGTAAAAGAGCTGAGGTCCCAATAATCTCTCTTATTCTGTGCCTCCTGAAGACTGAATATGGGGATAGTGCTGATGGAGTGGACAAAGACTATATTAATTTCTCTCTTCTATCAGGAAAGAAGTAAAGAAACATTAAAATAAGGTGCTGAAGAAAAAAACAGCAGATGGATCAAAAGTACAGAGATAAACTTGAGACCTAAGAGATACCTGCTTAGAGATACCTGCAATGATGCACTGTCTTTTATGGAAAAGTTCTCGATCCCCCATGCTTCCCAAGCAGAGATTAAAGTCTTCTACTTGAAAGTTTAAGGTGAGTACTACCGTTACTTGGCTGAGGTTGCTGATGGAGATGATAAGTAAGGGATGGAGGATCAGTCACCACAAGACCCTTTTGAAATCAGCCAAAAGGAAATGTGGCCCATACATCCCATCAGATTGGGTCTGGCACTTAACTTCTCTGTGTTCTACTAGGAGATTCTGAACTCTCCAGAGAAAGCCTGCTCTCTTGCAAAGACAGCTTTTGATGAATCCATTGCTAAACTTGGTAAATTAAGTGAAGAGTCATAACACTGTAGAGTTATATGTGATTCAATGTAAAAATTATGAAAATAATAAATAAAACAAAAATTTAAAATTCTAAAAAAAAAAAAAGACATCACACTAATAATGCAGTTACTAAAACACAATTTTACCCAAGGAGTTAAAGCTGAAGCAGGAAAAAGAGGGGAAATGTTAATCAGCCTTTCAACTTTGGTCTGCCTCATTCTAAAATTTACATAGTAGACCATTTGTCATCCATGCTGTCCCACAGTCTATTGTTACATTTTATGACGGGGTTATTTTACTTCTATTTTAATTTCCCTGTGGTTTTTATGCTTAATATTAGGGGAGT
>NW_006204157.1:550630-582924 GCF_000334495.1 Tupaia belangeri chinensis | reverse complement strand
TGATTTTTTAAAAGAGGTTTCCACTAGAATGTAAGCTATATAAAAGAAGGGACTACACCTTCCTGTTGCCTTGTTATATTCCAGTACTTTCATGATGGTTGCTCCTAGTTACTACTCAGTCAGTACTGAACTGAAATGCATGGCATTCAGATTAAATGGCTTGCCTAAAGTCACATAACAGGTATAGAGCAGTCTTACTCCAAGGACTGTTTTTAGAGAACTATATATAGTTGAAGGGGAAGTTCATAGCCCTGCTGGGGTTGGATATTAGGAGTTCCTATGCCATTTAGATTTATCTAATTATGGTGTAACTAAAGATCTGCTACATTTTATATTAGCTCATTTGGGAGAATTTTTTATTCTCAGATAAATAGTATAAGGTTGCTATTAAACACTAATGACGCACCATAAAACCCTTCCTTCTCACCATAGTAACATTTTACCATCATGTTCTAATTTAGTCTTAAGATGGTAACTGAACAATGAATGTAAAGCTCCTCTTACTCAGGTTACCCATATGAAGTTACTACACTTTTCTCATGCTGTTTGATTATATCTTCCTAGCTTATCTTCAGTAAATTTGGAAATTGTAAATTTTCCTCTGCAGGGAAATTCTTGATTCTGACGTAACTGTTCTAATATCAAGTCTTACGTGATTTAACATTTCCTCCTGAAGTGAGTTCCAACTCTTCTTCTGAGCAGTTAAGATATTTGCTTTAGTTACATTCTTCCATACACCAAAACTAAATTATAGTATATCTTCTGATCTCTCTTCCAGGAAACTGTTATCTTGTAAAGAAGAGACTGGAGGGCTGCCTCTCTCTTCAGCATCCACTGGGATCGTCCACATCTATGCATTTCTTTGGGCTAGTATTCCCACTGCAGTCTTTCTTCCTGCAACTCTGTTTATCTGAAGTTTACTATCTTCCTATAGGCGAACAGATGCAGCCCATCCTTTGAGACTTGTGTCTCCTTGTGTCTCTCTCCTGTGGAATGGAGCTATGGTTTATATTACATACTCTTGTAGTGTGGGCCTTTTGAGACAGAGATCAGAACCTGAATCTCTTTGAGGGTCCAAAACAACGCCCACTTCACAGTCAGTGCAGATTGGCATGCAGAAGGGTCCATTCCCTTACTTCTCCCATATCTCTTTCTCTGAGACACTATATTCTGAACAGTCAGGATGCTGAGCAATTGGGAAGGATTTAGGTGTTTTAGATAAAAGAATTTACATAGACAACAAAGTTTCTTTTTCCATATTCAATATCCTTTTACTCTGCTTTAGTAAAGATGTTCCCCCAGAGGAAAGAAAAAAAAAAAGTCCTTAAATGTAAACCCTGGGGTTATTTTTTGAATCTGTAGGATGGTGTTGATACAATTATCCTAAAGTAAATTTTACGTACCAATTCTTTTTGTGTTTTATTAAATAATTTCTCTATTCTTAGTGTATCTTGGATAGGCAGCACAGATTCATCTTTCTCTCACAGTTTTCTTTTTTTTTTTCTTCCCCAATCTCTTGGCCCTTTTGTGCTCTTCCATCTCCCTAGCGGACTCATTGTTCCACACTGGCGAATTATTTCCTGGACTTTGAAGTCCCATGTATTTTGAAAATGCAGTGTAGGTTCTTGTTATTTTTTAGAGTGAAAAGCTGGAAGAGACAACTTTTCTTTGAATAACAAAATTTTCACAAAATAATTTTGATGAAAGATCTAGAATGTAGGTCTATGAAAATACACATGGTAGTAGCTTGGGTTCTGTCAGTTCATTGTGGAATTAATTAGTACTCAAGAAATATTTGTTAAATGTATGTCTTCCTCTTACTCTGCTTTTAGCAGTGTTTAATGAGAGATGAGAGTGTAGGGGGGTATAAAACAAGGAAGTCTGAGAGTGGGAAAGAATTTCTCATGCAGCTACAAATAAAAATGAGAGGAATTGAATTTTTAATGTTTTTCTCTCAAGGTTGCCAAACTGTTACCTCTGTTAGGGACCTCTCTTATTATTCTTTCAAATAGAGCATAAGGAATTTAACTTGTCACAATGTCATTTTGAAAGAATTTGCTTTTTGAGGACAAGGAACTCAAGTCTTGTCTCCTGTCTGTTTTGTTTAGGGTAAATTTAATAGCACAATATAAATAGCACCCAAAAACTTACCTGTGGGGCAATTTGAAGCCCCCGATCACCACCTCTGATCAGTTCTATTTTTATTCAGATAACTTTTAATAACTTTTTAATCTCTCATGATGAGGTCAAAACAACTTTTTTCTTTGGACTTTTTGAAATTATAGCTAAAATGCTTTGTGAATATAAAACATTTTCATCACTTTTGTCATTATATGGTTTGGATATTTAGATGTAATTTTGGGTTTCCTTGCCTTGCTTTGCTCTAACCATAAATCAGTCTGCTTTAATGGCAAAGTCTATGGTGAGTGTGTATTCCTATTACAGAAAGGGGCTCGTTCTAACTGTGCTCAACACATGTAGGGAATTTGACCTTCACCAAGAGAAGCAAAAATAAACCAATCCATTTAATTTCCCACCTATGTCTTTAAAGAAATATTACTACAAATACATTTATCTACTTCTTTCTTTTGTTGAGGGTATTGCATTTTAATTTTTTTTTTTAAAGGTTTCTGCCATAGGATGATTGCACTTGCTGGAGAGAGACACAGATGGAAAATCAAAAATCACCCCCAAGAGAGGTTGACCTTTTCCTCAATTCTCTTTGGATTTTGGGCACATAAGTACATGCATCTGACATGATTTTCAAGCCCCTGGTCTGGCCTCAAACTGTGAATGGCCATGTGGCTGTTATTATTATTGAGACACCTAACCCACTATGCCACCTGCTGGCACTGAGGCTGTTACATATTTGCACAGCAGCTAAAATTTGCCTTTCAAGAAGTGATATCTGACCCAGTACATAGGCATGGGCAGTGGTGCCATTGCACAATTCTGAAGCCAGGTGGAAGGCCAGGTTCAAGATTCCAGGTCAACCTGAACTTACCAATTATACTCTCAAAATCATGATGTTCTGGGAGGGTGCGGAGAAGGATCATGGCTTGGTGAGACCCTGTCAGATTACCTGTTACTCCATCTCTCAAGATATAAGTAAAACAAATAAAAAATTAAAAGCTGAGTGATATTTTATTACATTCCATTCTTGTCTTCTCTGAATGTTGTCTGTTTCATTCTGTGACTCTTGCTGTATTTCTAACTTGATCTTGAGATAATTTCTGTATATAACTAATTTCCCTACTGTATTCCAAGCTATTTAAATACAGAAGATAATTCTTCTACAGTTTAAAAATTTTTCTAATACAGAGATACATACAGAGGGCTCATAAAAATTTTTTTTAGCATCTAATTTGGGTAACAGCATACCAAAGAATGAAGGATTGGGAGTTGGAAAATGTAATATAGGGAATTTTAAACTTAATCTTGAAGCTATACATTTACCAGTGTTGAAGATGTAACTCCATCGATTCAGGAGCTTTGACTACAAGAGCAGTCCTTATGTAAATTTGGGATTCTCTATGTCCCAAAGCTAGTGGTGGTTATATAGTATTACTTTGTGTGCTCTTTCTTTCTGTCTCTTTCTTTTTCTTTCTCATTTTATTTTCTTTTATACATTAAATCACATTATTATTTGTATTACAAAATGGATATTTCAACAGGTGAACATTTCTCCCTAGTACAGTTGATAAAACTACAAAATATCTTCAACAGATAATACCACATTTCTTTGTGCCATTAATGCTTTGCCTCCCCATTTTTCTTCTAAATGTCCTTCCTCAGACCCTCCTCTGCTCTTTCTGTGAAGGGAACAGTCTTCATTTGTGTGTGTGTGTTTGTGTGCAGTGTACATACCCTGTGTTTTGCTAGAGGATGAGAAACAGTGATGTACAGAAGAGTAGTCTCTTCCTCAAGAGTGTGAATAGTTCTAGAACTCTGCTCTAACCTTGCATTTAAAAGTAAAGGCCCATTTTGGGCTGGCTTAGTGATGTAGCAGTAAAGGACTGCTTAAGCTAAGCAGAATCCATATGAAAGATGACTAGATCAGTTGCTTCTCAGCCTGTACAAGCAGGTTCATGTGTCTGGGAAGCACAGTTGGGGAAGATCTTGACATGAAACACTATTGAGGTCGCTTCTCTCTCTCTCTCTCTCTCTGTGTGTATGTGTGTGTGTCTGGCATTCATAAAAAAATTAAAAAGAGATTGTTCTAAATAAAAATTTTCTTACTGATTTAAGATTTTTTAAAAAAGAATTAAACATATGTCCTTGTTGACCAGAAGGACTTCCATCATTTGACCCTCATTTTCCTCTTCGTTGGTATTTTGGATCAGTTCTCTTCTATTGCTACACCCTAAGACTACTGGTGTTCCTCTATTCTTAGGACACAGCAAGTTATTCCCCACTCAGGATCTTACCATGGGTGGTAGAGTCATTCTAGGACTGCTATCTGTTTCTTATTCCCCATTCTGTTTGTGATTGTGTCTTAAGTTCAACCAGTAAAATTGGAAGTATTTATCCTTACAATTATATGGGATTAAGAGTTTTTTAAAAGTGTAGTCTTGGTAAAATGAAGGCAGAATTTGACCAACAAAACATCTTAACAACTCTTATCAAAACCTTAAGTCTTCCCACCATAAATACATGCTTGCCTAAAAACCTTCCATCTCTTTCCTCTGTTCTCAGAATAAAGATAGGAACCTTATTATGATCTGTAAGACTGTACTTGGCAAGATATTTTTCTCACTTTCTTTACTCCATGTACAGTGACCTTCATTCATCCATGTCTGCTTGAAATGTGAACTCCAACCACAGAGATTTGTCTGTATTTTTCTACATTCCTGAAATGCTTTCTCTCCTACCTACCCCCAGTTCTCCTATTTAACTTTATTCTATAGATCTGGTTGAATAATATTTCCACTGGAAATATTTTTCTGATGTCTAGATTAAACTATTTAAAAGTAGTACATTCTATCTTTTCTTTATAAAATGTATCATATTCATTTATTTATGTAATACTTTAATTTATTACTGATTTATTTATGAGTTAATCTTTTAAAGAAAGAAAATATCTTTTTTTCCCCATACTATCTCCCAAATCCCTTAAAGTCTGTTACATAGTAGGGTTGGTACTTATTACACTTTTGTTAATTGAATTAGCAATTCAATTAATTTAGTATATTCACATTACGCTTCAAGGATAACAGAGTGAAAATTTGAGTCAGGAAGAAATGGCTCCAAATCCAGACTCCTCCTGGGTTAAGATATGTAACTTCTCTGAACTTTAATTTATCTGTAAAATAGGGATTGCAGTACACTTAAAATATATGAATAAGAATATAAAATATTCAATGTTGTTTCTTACATGTAAAAGGGGAAAAAAAAGCTAACTTTTTATTTTCACCTTTATGAGAAAATGAAACAAAAAAGCCTTAGCAAATTTGCAGTAGATAATAAGTATACTTTTATGAGGCTGCTATTATTATTTTGACCTAAATAGTACATATAAATAATAAGTATTTATTTTTCCCAGATACGCTTAAAATACTTTTATTTAATTTCCAATAAATAATTGTTTTTATTTATTTTTTTGAGAGAATTTTGCTATAAGTCATGTGCACTTGCCAGAGAGATAGAGAGAAACAGAGAGACAAAAAACAAAAAATCACCCCCACCCACCTACCCAAGGGCCACAGTGCAATCTATTCTCCTCCATTCTCCTTTTGGAATTTTGGGCATGCACAAACATGTTCCCAGCATGAGTTTTAAACCCCCCAGGTCTGGGACTTGACTATGGGAAGTCCAGTGACATAACCATTATGCAATCTGCTGAGCCTGTGTTATTTATTTATTTATTTTTAAATTTTTGAGTAGAGTAAATGCAGATAAATGTAATTTGAAAATATGTGCCTGGCGATTAGCTCTACCTGGAGTAGAATAAGGTCTCCTTGGATGGCCAGAGCATTCCACATTCTATTTTATACTTTCATTTATGTGAGTGGCATCTCTACAGTTTGAAACTATGAAAGGTCTAAGAAAATAGGCTATATTGATCTTTGAAAACAGTCATAATTTTAGAAAGGTTTTTAACTTTATTCTATAGATCTGGTTGAATAATATTTCCACTGGAAATATTTTTCTGATGTCTAGATTAAACTATTTAAAAGTAGTACATTCTATCTTTTCTTTATAAAATGTATCATATTCATTTATTTATGTAATACTTTAATTTATTACTGATTTATTTATGAGTTAATCTTTTAAAGAAAGAAAATATCTTTTTTTCCCCATACTATCTCCCAAATCCCTTAAAGTCTGTTACATAGTAGGGTTGGTACTTATTACACTTTTGTTAATTGAATTAGCAATTCAATTAATTTAGTATATTCACATTACGCTTCAAGGATAACAGAGTGAAAATTTGAGTCAGGAAGAAATGGCTCCAAATCCAGACTCCTCCTGGGTTAAGATATGTAACTTCTCTGAACTTTAATTTATCTGTAAAATAGGGATTGCAGTACACTTAAAATATATGAATAAGAATATAAAATATTCAATGTTGTTTCTTACATGTAAAAGGGGAAAAAAAAGCTAACTTTTTATTTTCACCTTTATGAGAAAATGAAACAAAAAAGCCTTAGCAAATTTGCAGTAGATAATAAGTATACTTTTATGAGGCTGCTATTATTATTTTGACCTAAATAGTACATATAAATAATAAGTATTTATTTTTCCCAGATATGCTTAAAATACTTTTATTTAATTTCCAATAAATAATTGTTTTTATTTATTTTTTTGAGAGAATTTTGCTATAAGTCATGTGCACTTGCCAGAGAGATAGAGAGAAACAGAGAGACAAAAAACAAAAAATCACCCCCACCCACCTACCCAAGGGCCACAGTGCAATCTATTCTCCTCCATTCTCCTTTTGGAATTTTGGGCATGCACAAACATGTTCCCAGCATGAGTTTTAAACCCCCCAGGTCTGGGACTTGACTATGGGAAGTCCAGTGACATAACCATTATGCAATCTGCTGAGCCTGTGTTATTTATTTATTTATTTTTAAATTTTTGAGTAGAGTAAATGCAGATAAATGTAATTTGAAAATATGTGCCTGGCGATTAGCTCTACCTGGAGTAGAATAAGGTCTCCTTGGATGGCCAGAGCATTCCACATTCTATTTTATACTTTCATTTATGTGAGTGGCATCTCTACAGTTTGAAACTATGAAAGGTCTAAGAAAATAGGCTATATTGATCTTTGAAAACAGTCATAATTTTAGAAAGGCTGCATAAATTGGCCATACTTTAAATGAGACTATTTTCTCATAAGTATTCCTGGTGGAATTTGCAGTTTACTGAGAATAGGTTTATAAAATCTTATACTAGTACTTATAGGCATGAGTAAGTAAATGAAAAAGCACTAAAATATCTAGCAAAAAAATAATTCAGTACACTTAATTATAATACCTAATTTTATAGCCAGAAAATTGATGAATATGTGATTTTTTATGATAGTGATATCAGGAAAAGGAAAATTATCTGGTGACTGGAGAGAAAGTGCTGTCTCTGTTGATGTCTCTTTTAAATATTTCTCATATACCAAAGATTTTTTGTGTCATAATTTTTCATAGCCATACTTTCTTGTCCTTCTAAGTTAATGTGATATGAAGTATTTTAATTATGATGAAAGAGAGTAGAAAGTAAAATCAAAACCTTGGTGCTAAGTTGAGCCATAGGGTCATAGGTTGTGTCTAGAGCATCACAGTAGCCAAACAGTTGATCCAGGAGAAGAAAAAAAATCCATAAACAAATTGTCACGTGGCTTCTTAAAATTGACTGGTCACTTAGAAGTGATACTTGAAAGGCCACACTATTCATACTCTATTGATTCAGTTGATTCAGTGTGTTAAGAATGATGAATATAAAGAAATGTAGACTTTACGGGAACCAGCAGTTAGCGTAATGGCTATGTCGCTCGACTCCCACATAGTCGTCCGCAGTTCGCGTCCCAGACCCGGTGACTTAAAACTCACGCCGGGCGCGTGTGTATGCGTACCCAAGATCCCGAGGAGATTGGAGGAGAAGGGATTGCGGCGTGACCATCCCCCCTGGGGGATGATTTCTCGCTTTCTGTCTCTCTGTCTCTCTCTGTCTGTCTGGCAAGTGCACGTGCCCTATAGCAAAAACCTCTCAAAAAAAAAAAAAAAAAAGAAAGAAAGAAAAGAAATGTAGACTTTGCCTTCAGATTGAGATATTATTACTTTGCCTCTAGAATTTATTTGCAAAGTTTTTGAATGCTATGAAAAAGACATTATATGTCGGGAGATAAAAAATAAATGGTTGACTATATACTCTCATGTATTTCAACCAATAAATGTACCAAATTCTGTAGAGCATAGAAATTATTGTAGGCATTGGGGAACATTTTAAAACAGAAAAAAAAGAACCAAACAAAAACATGAACAAATAGAATAATTCTTGATCTTTATACACCAGAATTCTTTGGAGTACAGGGCCCCAAAATGCCACTAAGACGACCTTAAATAAGAAAAAGTAATATCTGGGCATGGGATTGACTTAATCACAGTTTAGTATATAAGCTTAACCAAGGCCATTAATGTTTATCCTTTTCTTCCTCCATCTCATAATGTTTGTGTCTTCTCTATATTGACCATGTTCCCTTTTTTGCATATTATCTTTCTGCAGTCAGCAAAATGGTGGCCATCAACTCTAGCCTTATTTTTGCCTGGATGTTTTGGCTTCACATTGTTATTGATTGATTAATTGATTGATTGAGAGGGTTTTGCCTTAGGGTGCATGTGCTCTCTGGAGAGAGAGAGACAGACATAGTTGGAAGAAAAGTGAGATATCACCCCAAGTGTGGAATGGCCACACCACAATTCCTTCTCCTTTCAGGATCTTGGGCCACATGCACATATGCCTGGTGTGCTTTTCCAGCCAATAGGTCTGGGACTGAAATAGTGGTCAGCCATGTGTAAGTCCAGTGATGTTACTGCTACACCATCTACTGGTCCCTGACTTTGCATTTTAGCTATCATATTCTAACTATCAAATTGCCTTTATAAGACAAAGAAGTCCAATTACAACTCAGAATCAAGTAATAGAGCTTTTTCACCAAATGTCTGCAATGATCAGAGAAGGCTACTCTTTCAGTGCATCTCTGAACTTAAACCTGTGCTTGATGCATGATGATAGACAGAGTCTGGGTCACATGAACACTCTACATTGACCGTTTTTTGAAAATCATGGGGGCTAAATGAGAGATGTTGAGATAACACAGCACACTTCTACGAGGGGTGGAGAGTGTAACTAGAGAGAAAATAAGAGCCTAGTGTGTATCCTTTTGTTTGATTGATGGAAAATAATAAGCTAAGTTTACCTATTTGGGAAAGAAGCTATATAGTAAACAAACCAAATCTGTGAGGGTGATGTTAGGAAGATTTCCTAGACTATCAGAGAGTATCATAAAAAATGCTAAATATTAAAGTACAAACAGTAGCTACTTTAATGGCTTCATTTTATAGAAAAGAAAATCTGAGATTCAGAAGAGACTTCCCAAGGAGATAGATAACTATACTTACATATGTATTTCTACATATGTATTTCACACACACACACACTGATGAGGAGTGAAAAAAATATATATGCACATACACATACAGACACATACACACACACACACACACACACACACACACACACACACATATACATACACACAACAGGAATGGGAAAACCTAGAGGTAGGAATCAGTAAATTTGGAAGTGACTAAGATTAACTTTACATTGTATTAGGCTCATAAAAAGTGGAGAGAATAGAGACAAAATATATACTTGATGTTTCAAAATAATGAAATCTCAGTGTTTAGTTTTAAAACATTTTTCTAATTAGGTAAAAATACTTTTCTAATTATAAAAACAGTATAGGCATGCTACAGACAATTATGAAATCCTCAATATTTGGAACAAGCACAAATGATAGAAATCTACTACCAGGAATTCTAGCTTGTTATTGGCATCTTCCCAATAACATTAGATACCATTGCAATCATTATGAATAACATATATACATATATATATATATTGCATATAGTATAAATAAATACATATTATATATGTATATTACATATGCATTCTATATATACATATTACATATAAATAAATAGAGTCAGGGTCAGCCCATGGTCTGGTGGTTAAGGTGGCTGGATCCCACATGGTAACTATGTAGTTCAAGTCCCAAATCTGGTGGATTGAAAAACATTCTGGGCATGGGTGTGCGTGTATCCCAAATCCCAGAAGGTGAGAGAGATAGAAGGAAGGGATTGTGGAGTGACCTTGCTCCCTGGTGCATTCACAATTTCACTTTCTCTCTCTCTCTTTCTGTATCTCTCTAGAGAGTACACATGCCTTCTCACAGTGTGTATTGAGAGAGAGAATCAGAAATGTATACTACATATGTATATATTTCTCCTGAACAGATATTTTCCAGTTATTTTACTATTAGAAACAGAATTTTAAAAACATTTGTGGTAAGCAACTCTTTTATGTTATTGCCAGAGGGCATAGGTGCTTATCATAGAAAGGGTGTGGGGAGGGGAAGAAAAAGAATCCCCCTATGGGGCCTAGTCATGCTTTAGTCCTTTTTCCTCCATTTCTCCATTCTATCAGGTTTTTGAGCATGTATGCATACGTGCCTGGAGTGCTTTTCCAAGTTGCCAGGGCTAGGATTCAATCTGTACACTCCATTGGGAGCTGCTTTATCTCTCTCTTTCTCTTTCTCTCTGTCTCTGGTGAGCACACATGCCCTCTGGAAGTTTAAAAAAATATTTTATAAAAATTTATGTAAGTGAAATTTCCATGACAAAGAGAGTGAATTATTTAAGTCTTGATTTTATTTTTAAGTAAAATTGAAAGTAAATAAAATATATTTATGACTCTTTGGAAAAAAGAGAAAAGTCAGTCCATTTTATTCTTGTTTATTTCAAAAGCAACTGGTCATCTCTTTAGCAGTGATGGTGCTATTTCATTTATGTCTTGCTCAAGGGTGAGCAGTAAAAATGTTTATCTCTTAATTAATATCCCATTAAGAACACATTTTATACTAAGTCTGAGGGATTTCAATGTAGCTAATGACCTTTTGCATTTGTCAAAATTTATTTATGATTTTGAAATATAAAATCATTTAATAGTATATTCAACCAATAAGACAGTTGAACTAGTATTCACTATTAAATCAGACCTAAAAATCTTCTATAAGCATGAATTCCTCAGCTTGTTATTCAGTTATTCAGATACTCCTTATAGTTATGTTAATTAATATTTTGAATACCTTAAAAATCATTTGAACATTAAACATTTGAAAATTCACTGCCTAGAACATTATATGTAAAATGTTTATAATCCTTATTGGAGTAAATTAATGAGTGAATGAATTGGAGAATTGGGAATGTCCTGATTTTACATTCACAAATAATGTATCTAAATTATCTGCCACACAATTTCTATTTAAAACTCATGAATTAGGGGCTAGATTCAAATATAATAAATTGAAAATTTTGTAAATATTTATTTCCCTGGTATAATAGATATTTGTTAACTTGGTACTGTATAATGAAATAATTTGACCTGTTTTAGATCTGAATTAGCTGCCATTTAGCAGAAAATGTGTGTGCGTGTGTGTGTGTGTGTGTAGGACACATAAAATAACCAAATGAAAGGCATAGGATCTTGTGTACTAAAAATATCCATTGCTAACTTACTTTATTTTATGTTATTTTATTTGTTTTATTTCAACTGAGTGCCTACTTCAGATAGTGAGTGAGTTAGATGCAATTTCAGCAGAGTCAGTCTCTTGGGAATCCAGATGTTTTAAAATAGTTTTTTTAGGATCATAAAACTTTAAAACAAATAGATTGTGGCATAAGAGCGTATACATACTGTACCATGTAGAAAGTGACCTAACTTGTAAGAGTACTCTAACATCAGTTTTTACTCTGTGAAAAACAGGCATAGTTCCTTCAAGGAGAATGACAAGTTCTGACAAGAAGCATGTCAATTTATCTGTTTCATTTGGGTCTCTTTCCAGGTCTAATACCTTATATTTATAAATGATTTTTTTTTTTTGGAGAGATTTTCACTATAGGGCGCGTGCGCTCACCAGACAGACAGAGACATTAGAGACAGAAAGCGAGAAATCACCCTCCAGGGGGGATGGTCACGCCGCAATCCCTTCTCCTCCATTCTCCTCTCGGGATCTTGGGCACGCACGCACACGCACCCGGCGTGAGTTTTAAGCCACCGGGTCCGGGACGCGAACCGCGGTCGACTGGGAGTCCAGTGACATAGCCATTACGCTAACTGCTGGTTCCCCTATAAATGATTTTAAAAGCCAAGTCATTTAACTTTATTCGACTGGCATATGGCTTCTGGGAGTCCGAGACTAGAAACAGCTGAAAATGCCAGCGAGCTTTACTCAGTGAACTCTTGTTTCAGGACCATGGACAGCACCCATCAACCTGCTGGCGCACATGCTTTCTATGGCAATAGAGGGTACTTGCAGTTGTCTAGTTTGAGTAGTACGAATGCTCTCATGAAGGAAAAAGTGTTGGGAACCAGCAGTTAGTGTAATGGCTATGTCGCTGGGTTCCCACGTAGTCGACCGCGTGGCTTAAAATTCACACGTGTGCGTGCGTGCCCAAGATCCCGAGAGGAGAATGGAGGAGAAGGGATTGCGGCGTGACCATCCCCCCTGGGCGGTGATTTCTCGCTTTCTGTCTCTATGTCTCTATCTGTCTGATGAGCGCACGCACCCTATAGCGAAAAACCTCTCAAAAAAGAAAAAGTGTTTTCAGCTGGACATGTTCTGGAAATGTATTAAAGTGGGTTATGAATATATAAAAGTAAGATTACATATTCAAAACCCGAAGCTTTAGAGTCAAATATAAGTTGAAATATGATTTTGGAAATCATACTGTCCTCTCTGAACCTTACTTTTGTTAGCGGCAGAATGGAGAAAATGATGTTCATGTTGTAGTGTAGGAACTACAGAGCATCTCTGAGTATCCCCAGTATATAATTCCTTGAACTAATGTTATTAATTTCAATGAATAATGCTATATAGATGTTTTATTTTTCTTTCAGAGGAGGTCTTTTTTCCTGGGACTTTTGAAATTTTGTTTTTAAGAGATAAGTATTCTTTCACACTTTATTTTAAAATTAAACAAGTAAAATATATAATTTGTAATAATAATAAAGAAAAAATCATTGGTATATTTATTATCTAGGCTAAGGCAAATGATGTTAACAGTTTGCTAAATACTTCCCATATTCAAATTTTTAAAAAGAAAGAATATGCACATATTAAAGGGTGATTTTTTTATATTTCAAAGTAAGATTATTCTCTAATTTTCCTTCTTACTTGAAAATGTACTTGGATTTTTTATATTTAGATACATAAATATTTTTTCATAGCTGCAACATGTCCAGCAGGATGAAATTTATTCAAATATTCCTTTATTAAAGACTAAAGAGATTTTTTTCATTGCCATTTCAAGCATTGCTAATATAAATCATAATCAGATCATATTAAATACTTTTCCATTTTGTCAAAACAAAATCAAGTCACTAAAGCCTGGGGGCGATGTGTCTTTAATATGCTAATGCTGATGGTCATGATATTAAAAACACCCTCATTTCTAGCAATGACCATTAGAGTTAATGATGTTGCTGAATTGCAATGAGTTTTTGGTAGATGAATCCATATACAAGTAGATAGCTTAATCAGTACCTAGAGTTTATTAATCAAATTTATATATACTGCTTTAAAGAATTAATGATATGATTAGGGCTTTTAATTCTCAAGGATATCATTAAACATGTTTGTTTGGAATAGTATTAATGAATGTTCTTTGTTAATTGGGTTTATTAAAAGGTATATATGCAGCACATCAGTGCCAGAAGTATACAAGGTGATTTATATTTGTCTTCAGTATGAATACTGGAATACTTTTACATAGATAGGTATGAAATTAGATATCCTATTTTATTTTATTTTATTTTATTTTATTTTATTTTATTTTATTTTATTTTTGTTTCATTTCATTTTTTTAGTTTTGCCATAGAGTGTGTGTGCTTCCTGGAGAGAGAGAGAGAGAAATTACCCTGAAGGGAATTTCCATGTTAGTGTTTTTTAAAAACATTTTTTTCATTTCATTTTCTTCCATATATTCAATCACATTATTATTTGTCTTACAAAATGGATATTTCAACAGGTGAACATTTCTCCCTAGTACCATTGATAAAACTACAGAATATCTTCAACAGATGTCAGTTTCTAATTGTTAAGTTCTACTATATAGAAACTCAGTGGATTTTTTAAAAGATTATTATTTTTATTTATTATTGTTATTACTTTTAAAATTGCTATAAGGCACATGCACTCAGCAGAGAGAGACAGAGAGTGGGAGAGACAGAGAGAGAGAAAGTGAAAAAGCAGGCCACCAGGTCTGGGACTTGAAAAACTGTCAGCCATATGGAAGTCCAGCACCTCAACCACCATGCCACCTGCCGACCCCACCCAATGGATTTGCTTTTTATTAGTTTGTTATCCATGCTAACTTTCCATAGGAGGTCTAGAAACTTTTACAGAGACTACAGAGAATTTTTATAAATGATCATGTTTCTTACAAGTAAAAAAAAAGTTGTTTTCTAGGCTGAATTGTGATTGTGGCAGCTTTAAAAACATGCGTAGCATGTATGCCTACATTTTCAAAGAGAGATCAATGGAGGAGAAGGGATTGTAGCCATGACCATGAGCTGCAGGGATAGAAGTGCTTTCCCATTTTCCTTGTCTCTCCCTCTCTTTCTTTGACTCTCTCCAGCAAGCACATGTGCCCTCAATCAAATTTTTTAAATAGTTAATAAAAAGAAGTTAAGGGGTGGTAGCATGGTGGTAAGGGACTCTGTACTTCCACATGGCTGAGCTCGGTTCAAGTCCTGGACCTGGTGGCTTCCTTTCTCTCTCTCTCTGTCTTTCTCTGGTCAAACTAGAATGAATGAATAAATGAATGAATGAATTAATTAATTAATTAATTAATAAATAAAGTTAAATAAAATAATTCTTAATAAAAAAGTTAAGGTACTGAGAGAAGGTGTTAATTGCTATAGTTTAAATATGTTCCCCCTAATTTATATGTTAAGTTGTTGTAATGGAATTAAGTGTAAAATCTTGATTGAATTATAGTGTTGAAGAGTGGGGTCTTTTGGAGGAGATCAGTGATTGGGCCACAATAATGATTCCTGTTAAGTTTATAAGGACAAGAATGAGAAAGATAGAGGCCACATGAATAGACTATGTTCTACCGTGCTCAAATTCGACCTTCCACTATTTTTTGATGCCTTTGGACCTTTTGGCCACCAGAATAGTGAGTCAAATAAACCTTTATTTTTATAAGTTATCCAGTCTTGAGTATTTTTATTTAGCAGTGCAATAATGGACTAAAACAGAAATGATGGATATCTGGGATCCAGTGAGAAAAATCAGCACTGGTCTCATGTAAGTGAATTTTATTCCCATTAACTCAAAAGAACCCTGGATCTTAAATGGATAAGTGAAGGTTGAAGAGTTTTGAGAGAATGAGATATGAGATGCAAAGAAAATTTCTGTGTCTCAGCAAAAAAAAAAAAAAAAAAAAAATCTAGTCTACCAACTTTGACATTCCAGAGATATTGGCCACCTTTATTCTACTACCCATGGGACTTTCACTTCTTAGACGTCCACAACAAACAGATCATTGTTTCAGTATGACATCCAAGAAGTGACATCTAAGGGTGCCCAACAATCAGAAAGGAAATTATAAACACTTACAGGAGAGCGTTATTTGGAAACCTGTGGCAACAAGATAAAAAGTTGGAAGGATGTCTTTCCAGCAAAATAAATACAAATCATCCAACATTAACACAAGAGGTGAAAAACACGTAAATTATCACAAATAAATAGGAAAAATGATTTTTACCATCTGATAGATTCACCCGTGAGTTTTAGCTTTGCTTTAAGTAACAGCACACTTAAATGACATTTAAACTAGTCTAGGATATAAAAACGATGGAATTTTTTTCAGTCCAATTTGTGAAACCAACATTGCTTTAAGAATTATCAAGATAATACACAGATTAAACTATAGAACATTTTAATCTGTAATTATTAAAAAGATTATTGACAAAATATTAGCAAAAGTCTCAAAAAATGTCGAATAACACATGATGAAAAGTTAGGGTTTATTGAAGGAATGAAAGTTTATTTCAATATGCAAAGATACAGCTGTCCCTATGACCTGGAAGCTAAGAGGAGGCAGATTTTACATGGCCAACTGCACAGTTCTAATTTTTGTCCTGATGGCTTGAAAAACATGTTAGGTGTGTATGTACATACCTCAAATCCTGATAGGATGGGAAAAGGGAAAAAAGAGATTGTGGCATGACAGTGCTTCATTGGGGGATGTTCACCACCACCACCACCCCCATCTCTCTCTGGTGAATGCAAGCATCCTCTGGCAAATTAAAAATAATCCAGAAATATATAACACACTGAAATAAATAATTCATGTCAATAGTTAATGAAAATGCATTAGATTAAAATTCAAAAACCCTATTTCTTGACATATACCACCTATATAAATAAAATAAGCAAATAATAAGATATGATATAAATGCTTCTAAAAATTAACTCCATAAGTTTATAGGAAATAGTGTCACGTTTGCCAAGAGCACATTTCACAAAAGGTTGGAGGTGTTTTAATAAATAGAATCACTTTTTACATTTCTCAAATATTTAAAATTCTGGTAAAGTAAAATTCATAGTTTTAAAATGAAATCACCATGCCTGCTAAAAAAAAAAGCAATTTGCATTAAATTAGGAATTAGTTATATCTGTTATCAGCATTCTTATTTATGCCTAAATATTCTTGAAAATTCAATAAGTCTAGAATAAACATGGGAAAAGCTAGAATAAAATGCTCTGTTTTTGCTGATGAATTGCACTTTTATAAAATATCTGAAACCAAGAAAAATATAAAAGACTTCTAGAATGCATTAGAAAATTGAGTAATGTGAATGCAGGGAAGAAATACAAACATAAATCATCACTTTTTTTTTTTTTAACTTTGCCAAAAGTTAGAAATACAGCTAAATCTGTAGTGGAAAGAATTAGCTAAAGCAAAAATAACATTGTAAGGTATTAAGTTGTACAGTCTGCCATGAGAGCTGAGACCCAGTGATTTCAGAGATAAGGCTATGAAGAAGATGGGCTGAGAATTTACCCTGGCAAGCAGAACGGGCAGACCAGAAGACTCATGAGAGCTATAGTATGGTACAAATGATACTTTAATTCAATATGGGATATGGGACTAAGTAAGTTAGTGGTAATACCAGTGAAACAACTCTAAAAGAAAGTGGCAATGGACCATCATTTCTTTGCTTAAAAGTAAAGTTTATGTGGATTAAAATGTTAGATTCAATAAATAGAATGATAAAAACCTTGCCAAAAATTTGGAAGTGCTTCTACAATTGTACAACAGGAGAGGTGGAGTCTCTTCTCGAGTGATAAATGAAAAGGTAAAGTAGTTTAAAATAGAATAAAAATTGGCGTAATATGAACAAAGCAATACAATAATTGTAGATAAATGAATAATTGTAGATAAATGATATAATTGAATAATGCCCCAAATAAAATAGATAAATGAAAAAATCAGCTTCCTCAAATGTTAATGATGAAATGAATGTGGAAAAAAGATACTCTTATATTTTGCTCCTAAAATATGAAGGGCTACAACTTTGTTTCCAAAAATATTCTTTTAAATTGTAAAGATATATAATTTCGGACCTAAGGGTTCTACTTTGGAAAGCCAACTTCATAGATATAAATGTACCTTTATGTAAGGAATATACACAAAGATATTGCGGCCTAATACAAAGTGGCAAAAAAAAAAAAAGTTTATTCATGAATCACTGAGTGGTTTGAGTCCCAAGCCCACTGGCTTGAAAACATGCTGGGAATGTGTGTGTGCCCGCACAATACCCTGAGAGAATGGAGAAGGGATTGTAGCATGGCTGTTTCTCCTATGGGAGAGGGAGATAGACTCTCTCTTCCTCTCTCTTTCTCTCTCTTCCTCTCTCTCTCTCTCTGTCTCTCTTCAGTAAGTGAATACCCCATATCAA
Organism: Tupaia belangeri chinensis; assembly: GCF_000334495.1. Taxonomy (NCBI): domain Eukaryota; kingdom Metazoa; phylum Chordata; class Mammalia; order Scandentia; family Tupaiidae; genus Tupaia; species Tupaia belangeri. The sequence continues at coordinate 564,678 of NW_006204157.1, read as the reverse complement.
ATTGAAAAAAAAAATTAGGACTATGGCTGAAAAAGCATTTCAGTTTTTTTAGTGAAATATTATCCACTATTAAAAGAATGAGCTAAAGTTCAACCTTCTGAATGGAAGGGATCAATAAATTATGATCTAATGTGATTCTGTGATCTTACTTTAATAGAACATGACCAACACTGCCCTTCACCATTTTGCATGCATGCATTTGTATTCATATTTGGAGAAACTGAACCATTGTTTTTAGAAACAGTTAGTCAAAGTCTACTATACATCATAAGCTATTCTGGGGCCCAGGCCAAAGGCACACAGGATAGAAAAGATTCTGCTGTTTTTGAGCTTATATTTGAATAGAGAGAAAAATGACCACACATACACACACAAAAAGCAACAAAAAAACCCCCACTATAAATAGGGCCACCCAGTGACAAGGTGGTTAAGGCAGCTAGATCCCACATGGCCAACTGTGTAGTTAAAATCCTGGACCCAGTGATTTGAAAAAACAACTAGGTACACATACATACATGCCCCAAACCCCAAAAGGTGAAATAGGTAAGAGGGGATTACAATGTGAGCAGCCCCCATGGGGCATGGTTTATCTCTTTTCTCTCCCTCTCTCTGTGTCTCTCTCTCCTGTAGAAGCATATGCTTTGTAGCAATTTAAATTTTTTTAGAGAGATTTTTTTTATATAGAGTATGTGTACTCCCTGGAGAGATGGGGAGAGATGAAGTGACAGAAAACAAGAAATCACCCCTGCCCCAGGAAAGATGGCCGTGCTGCAATCCCTTCTTCTCTATTCTCTTTTTGAGCTTTCGGGCACACAAGCACACGTGCCTGATGTGAGCTTTATGCTGCCAGGTCTGGGACTCAAACCATAGTTGATTATATGGAAGTCTAGCTACATAACTGTTATGCCTTATGCTGGTCCCTAAATTTTTTTAAAGAGGATTTTGCCTTAGGGCATGTGCACTCACTGGAGAGAGAGAGGCAGAGAAAGTGTTAGGGAAAGTGAGAAATCACCCCCCGAGGGAGGGAGATAGCTGCACTGTAATTCCTTTTTCTCCATTCTTCTCCTGGGATTTTGGGCTCACAATCACATGTGCCAGCATGATTTTCAAGCTACCAGTTCTGGATTTGAACCACAATTGACCATGTGGGTATCCAGCAATATGACCACTACACCATCTGCAGGCCAAAAATATTTATTTGTTTTTTTAGAGGTTTTTACTACAGGGCGCGTGCACTTGCCAGAGAGACAGAGAGAGGCAAAGAGACAAAAAACGAGCAATTGCCCCGCAGGGGGTATGGCCACGCAGCAATCCCTTCTTCTCCATTCTCCTCTCAGGATCTTGGGCACGTACGCACACGTGCCCGGCATGAGTTTAAGCCACCAGGTCTGGGACTCAAACCACAGTTGACTACATGGGAGTCCAGTGGCATAGCCATTACGCCAACTGCTGGTCCTGCCCAAAATATATTTAAAAAAATAAAAATAAAGGGTCTGGCAGGTAGTGTGGTGATTAAGGATGATGGACTGATGGACTCTTAATGTGGTTGAACATGGTTTGAGTCCTGTACCTGGAGCTTGCTTTCTTACTTTCTCTCTCTCTCGCTGTCTCAAAAATAAAATAAAATAACACACACACACACACACACACACACACACACACACACCAGCAGATGGTATAATGGTTCTGTTGCTGGACTCCCACATAGTCGACTATGTTTTGAGCCCCAGACCAGTGGCTTAAAATCACACTGGGCACGTGTGCATGAATGCCTGAAACCCCAAGAGAGAATGGAGGAAAAGGGATTGCAGCATGGTCATCCCCCCCCCGGAGGTGATTTCTTGCTTTCTGCCTCTCTGTCTTTCTCTGTGTCTCTGACAAGCGCACATACCCTACAGCAAAAATCTCTCTCTAAAAAACAATTAAATAGAAAGGATTCAAGGAATAAAGCTGGATTATATTATAAGAAATCTTGTAATTAAACAGTTTGGACTACTCTATTCTCAATGCACTGTAAAGTCACTGTAGGGTTTTTCAGTGAGTGGCACGTATTGAGTTATTATAAAAGAGTACTCTGAATGCTCTTAGGATCATGGCTGGGGACAAGACAAGGGTAAAAGCAGCAATCTGTTTTGGAGACTTGCAATTCTTTGCCAAGGGAAGATGGTGATCTGGACTAGGACTAGGGTGATTAACAGTGGAGATGTAAAGAAATGGTCATATTGGAGTTAATATTTCAAAAATAAAACAAACAGATGTTGCTGGGGGTTTGCATGGAATGGATGAAGGTAGGCAAGGGATCTGTGAAGACTCAGAATTTATCTGTGCCACAGAATAGAGGGTGGATTTTTTGTTTTTGTTTTGTTTTGTTTTAGATTTTTGCCATAGGTGTGTACACACACCAGAGAAAAAGACAAAGAGAGAGCAAACAAACAAACAAACAAACTCCCAGGGGAATGCCCATGCCACCATCCCTTTTCCTCTATTCTCCCCTTGGGATTTGGGGCACATGCACCTGGTGCATGTTTCAAGATCTGGACTCCCACATAGTCGACTGTGTTTTGAGCCCCAGACCAGTGGCTTAAAATCACACTGGGCACGTGTGCATGAATGCCTGAAATCCCAAGAGAGAATGGAGGAAAAGGGATTGCAGCATGGTCATCCCCCCCCCGGAGGTGATTTCTTGCTTTCTGCCTCTCTGTCTTTCTCTGTGTCTCTGACAAGCGCACATACCCTACAGCAAAAATCTCTCTCTAAAAAACAATTAAATAGAAAGGATTCAAGGAATAAAGCTGGATTATATTATAAGAAATCTTGTAATTAAACAGTTTGGACTACTCTATTCTCAATGCACTGTAAAGTCACTGTAGGGTTTTTCAGTGAGTGGCACGTATTGAGTTATTATAAAAGAGTACTCTGAATGCTCTTAGGATCATGGCTGGGGACAAGACAAGGGTAAAAGCAGCAATCTGTTTTGGAGACTTGCAATTCTTTGCCAAGGGAAGATGGTGATCTGGACTAGGACTAGGGTGATTAACAGTGGAGATGTAAAGAAATGGTCATATTGGAGTTAATATTTCAAAAATAAAACAAACAGATGTTGCTGGGGGTTGGAATGGAATGGATGAAGGTAGGCAAGGGATCTGTGAAGACTCAGAATTTATCTGTGCCACAGAATAGAGGGTGGATTTTTTGTTTTTGTTTTGTTTTGTTTTAGATTTTTGCCATAGGTGTGTACACACACCAGAGAAAAAGACAAAGAGAGAGCAAACAAACAAACAAACAAACAAACAAACTCCCAGGGGAATGCCCATGCCACCATCCCTTTTCCTCTATTCTCCCCTTGGGATTTGGGGCACATGCACCTGGTGCATGTTTCAAGATACCTGGTTCAGGACTCGAATTGCTGAGTTGGCCATGTGGGATCTAGTACCTTAACTACCAATGCCAACATGTTGGCCCTATGGTGGCAATTTTTTACTCTGATGGTAAAAATGGTAGAAGAGTAGATTTTATAAATTGGAATAGAGAGTGGACTTTTGGGAGTGTTACATTTAAGATTATTTATTAGGTATCTATCCAAGTATGAAGATCAAATAAACAGTTGAATAAATGGGTAATACAGTGTACAGGACTGAGCTATAAAAAAAGAAAAACAAAACAAAGCAAAACAAAGAAAAAGCTTTAGATCAGCAGCACAAAATTGGTATTTTCAGATATAGGGCTAGATGAGGGACCTGAAGTAGCCCATATAAGTAAAAAGGAGATCACACCTGAGCTCTTATTGTTGACATCACACCTAAATTTGTTAAAACTTTGAACTTTGTACACTGTTGAATATGAACGATTCACTGTATAAAAGAGGAATTCAGTTAAAGTGCATTAAGGTAAGCATATTAATTATTAATAAATTCCATGTAGTTGATTACTTGATCTTTTGAATAATTGAGGATATATTTTAGGGCATGAAATTCCTTTTAATGCTAAAACTAATTCTATAGTCCTATGGTGTCATTTTTGGTATTTTTCTATAATCAATGTATTAATTATCTTGTGATGATAAAATACTTGCATAAATTTAATATATCACCTCTTCCTTATACGGTAAAGTTTTAGAGATTGCATTTTTTTTTCAGGTCATATGACAGTTGAGAGAAATTTTGGGGTTTGGGAAATTTTTCAGAATTTTAGAGACCATAAAATTTTAATGAAAAGATTCTCAAAGGTAGACGATGCCCTGTTTTCAATCGGGAATTGCTCAGAATAAGAAATGAAACATTTTCTTTTTTTCAGAATATCGGGCTGATTTTCTTTAGCAGACATAAAAAATAAATGTACTCCTTTTCCTTTGGGTCGACAGCTCTCTTAGCACAATGGTTCTTTCAGAGTTAAAGTTGTTGTGTTAGCCACACAGAAATTCTTCTCCTGGCATCCAGAGAGAGCTTTTATTTAGAGATTTAGGGATTTTCACGCATAGCACTATAATCGGAAGGCCTGTCTTCTAGGTCTTGGGAGACAAGCAAGCAGAAGAGACAGTTCTCTAATCTATCAGGTAGAAATTCAAGTGAGAATTAGAATTTTCATTCAAGTTTATGGGAAACATTTTTTAGTAGCTGAGTTCTTAAAGCGTGACCATCCTTTTCCTATAATTTGTTGCTTTTCTTATTTATTATTAAGTATAAGCTTGTATGATATATTGACTGCATGATAATTTATTCTTTACTAAGTCAAGAATTCAGGGTGGTATAATTTGAATTTATCTCCATTTAGAAAACTCTATCTTCATGAAAGTTACTTGAGATAATGCTAAACCCTAGAGAATAGTTTTTTTTTAATCTTAAAATCTTAAACTATCACACATTTATATACTGATAATTAGTAAAGTAAGTCACAAGTAATTCTTATGTTTTTACCAAGGAAGAGATATGACCCCTACTAACTTCTTCTGTCCTATTTTAGTTTTTAATATGCATAACAAATAACAAAATTATGATTATTTAAAAATTTAAATGATTTTTTAAGTCCGGATTTTAAAAAAGTTTGAGAAATGATAAAATCTGGACATAAAATTGCAAGATTTTGACAATTATTTTGAAAATAAAATTTTGGTAGAATAAATCTGCTTTCTCCAAACAAAGTATTTCTAGAGATCATGATATTTGGAAGAGTTTTCTTTTCCTTCTTCCCTTCTGTCTTCCCTTCTTTCCTTCCTTTATTTTTTTGAATAAAAACTGTTTAGTGGGGCCAGCAGGTTCCAAGGTGGTTGTGGGTGCTGGATTCCCACATGGCTGACCATGGTTGAGTCTTGGACCTGGTGGCTGGCTGGCTGGCTCGCTTTCTTTCTTTCTTTCTTTCTTTCTTTCTTTCTCTCTCTCTCTCTCCTTCTATCTCTGATCAAATTAAAATAAATAAATAAATAAGTAAAATAATTCATTTAAAAAAAAAGTTGTTTAGCTTCTCTTCATTTCTTTCTTCTTTTTTTGTTTTTTTTTTTGAAGAGGTTTTTGCTATAGGGCGTGTGCGCTCGCCAGACACAGCGAGAGAGAGAGACAGAGAGACAGAAAGGGGGAAATCACCCCCCAAATGGGATGGCCATGCTGCAATCCCTTCTCCTCCATTCTCCTCTTGGCATCTTGGGCACGTGTGAACACGCGCCCAGTGTGAGTTTTAAGCCTCCAGATTCGGGACCCGAACCGCGGTCCACTACATGGGAGTCCAGCTACATAGCCATTACGCTAACTGCTGGTCTCTCTCTCTCTCTCTTTCTTTTTTTAATTAAAAGTTATTTAGTTTTTAGTTCTTGCCGAAATTTCTGGGCAAGAAGATATTTCCTTGTTGGTAGTTCAAGATTTTATTTTCACTTAAGATTCTGACATTTCTAAGCACAATTCTCTTCAATGATAACAAGCATGGGATGCCATATCTAATGTGCTTATGTGCGAGACTCAATAAGAATCTACCTAAATTTTGACAGGCCTTGTACATTTCATACCATTCCTCTTCCCCACATTGAATTATATCATCAGGAATAAGATGAACTGAATGCTTAATTTGTTAAAATTTGTTATATAATAGAAAATGCAATTGATGTATATAGAATTCACTTTGTAATAGTTCCAGTTCAACATAGTTTAAAAGTTTCACCTATAAATTTCCAGGATTTTGTAATACAAACTTAAAGTAATAATGTCTGTCATAATTTGAGGGGAAAATAGAAGTACCTACCATATGTGCTCTCTGAAAAAACAAATAGAGAGGTTGATATTTTGGAAAACAAAATACATGTATATCTTAATTCCTTAAGGGTAGAAAGAAAAATAGTATGAACCTTTGATAGTTTATTTTGGATTTTGGTAATTTGAAATCTTTGGATTCAGAACCAATACGTCTGTACTTATTTTTGGAACACAAACTGTAAATGACTCTCTCTCACCCATATAGACATTGCTGATCAGTCTTTCCTCTCTGTACCACCCACAGAAGTGCTTAAAGTCTTTTTGAATGTGGCCTTCTGTGAAGCTACTGCAATATTAGATATCACACATAAAATGAAATCTTTTTCCTGTCCTCTTCCTAATGTGTAGGTATTAGAAGAATAAAAGAAAGTATTAAAAAAAACTAATTTTTAGCAAAGAAATATCAGTGAAATGGATTGTGAAACAGGTTTTTAAAAGAGACTGTAGAGGTGATAATGGTGTAGTTAACTAATTTGTTAGATGTCATTGAGAAGCTAAGAAATACTTTGCTTTCTTGTCTAGATTGTTAGAAGAGATTTTAATCCTCATCTAGTTTAATTCTCATCAAATTAAGTGGAAAAAAAAACCTGCCACAGAGCTTTCAAGTGATTGGACAATGTCATAAAACTAGTTAATAGCAAATTTGATTCCCACATTCAAGCATATAGAGTTGCTGGCAATGTGTTTCTGTAACTTCCTATATCCTCAAATATGACCTTCTTCATTCCTTCCCTTACACTCACAACTTCAAGGAACTCAAGAACCAAATAGAAATTAAGATACACCCATAGGGCCAGCAGGTGGCATGGTGGTTAAAGTGCTGAATTTCCCACATAGCCAACTGGTTCGAGTCCCAGACAAGCCACTTGAAAAATCACGCTTGGTGTGTGTGGTGTGTATGTGTGTGTGTGTATGTGTATGTTCGTATGCCCAAAATCTTGAAAGAATGGAGAAGGGACTGAGGCATGGAGATCCCTCTTAGGGGGTGACTTCTTACTTTCCCTGTCTCCCTCGTCTCTCTCTCTCCATGCCTTATGGCATACATGCACGTGTACGCACACACACACACACACACACACGGCAAAAACCATATATCATATATATACACATACACACACTCTATTTTACTATAGATAAGATAGATAGACAGACAGACCTGCAGTGGGAGTGTTTCCTACATTTCACTAACTTACATGCAACTAGGTGTTTTTTTGTTATATTTACACTCCCTGCCTTCTGACTACTAGATAGATTTAGATTGGATCCATGAATTCAGTGTGGTTTATAGATGCATTTCATTTGTGATATGCTTTAAGAAAATTTGCAAAACTGTAAAATATCAGAAGATTGACTCTGGTACCATATTCTCAAAGGCTGTGTAGTAGGCTGACATCTTTGGTACAGAGTGGTGATTTTTTTTTTTTTTTTTTGTCAAAGTGCTCACCATTCCTCTTGTCTGTGATATCAGTGTTGAACATCATCTGCCATTTATCACTAAACTTGCACAGCAGATAAATTTTTAACCTTTACTATATTTTTATCAAAAGATAGATGATATAAATATAGAGTGAGATGGCCTTGTGATCTTTTTCCAACAGGACTCACTTGACTCCTTGACTTTCACTGTCTATAAGCTACTGTAAACAGCATTTAAGTTTACAACTTTTGGCCAAACTGTATTACATATATGTGGCAGCAAGTATATATTAGAAATTAGTTTTAAAAGCAATATACTATCTAACCTTTTAAAAATTACCAGTGTTGAAGAAAATAAGAAATAACAAAATTGATTAGCCATTTCCTTTACTCCTAATGTTACCTCCGGGTACATAATAATTTTCTCTATACCAATTGTCCCTAAGAATTGACCAAAAGTAAGTTTCCTTTTGAAGTTCTATTTTTAGCATAAATCTAGCAATCTTCCTAATACCTGTAAATGTCAAAAGATTTAGAAACATGTGGCAAAATAGTTTCTCAGCGGCAGATGAATTCTACAGAACACAAATAAAAATTACAATTAAGCCTGTGACTGTTGTGATACAAGTTTTTCCAAGTTTCTCTAGGGGAGACCCATGCCATAATTATTTTACCCTTCGCCAGAGTGAACTGGCAGGCTGTAGTGTAATCATCTGGCATTTCCTCCTTACTCACCTGGTTCCATTAGTTATAAACATTTTCAAGTGAATGATAGACAACCTTGGCAAGTGGTGGGTTGATGTACCATCTGTGGTTTAATAAAACTGTAAGTAAAAACTCTGGTCTTCCCATTACTTGATTTTACATAACTTTGTCTTCAATTCAAATGACATATTATTTATTTCCAAAGAAATTATCTTATTAATTGACCTTTTACTATTTTAAGATACACAAATTATACATTTAATTTTAAATATGAAGAAAGCCAAATGTAAAGAAAGCCTCTTTGACTCATATATAATAATAAGATGATCATGTGGCTTACTTTGCTGTCTAATCGTTCAGGTTTCGTTGTGACACATTTGACCTTTTGTGTAAGTTTTTCCCTGTCAAACATTTCTGATTTGAACCTCATTAAGAACATCATACCCAAGTGCTATAATTCCAGCAGGAAAGAGAATGCCGAAGAACTGTTTTTAAAACGAGGCATGAAATATGAATATGTCCCCCCAAAGTCCTCATTCGGAGCAAAGATGAAAAAAATGGTACACATACTCCCATTTTCTCATTGCTTCTTTTTTCTACTTAGTACATGAAGAAAAAAAGAGAAATAATCAGACATTTTCCAGTATCTCTCTGGATTCTAGTGTTAGATGTCCTTGACAAGTTATAGACCATTCATATTAAGAGGTACAGTCCAGAAAATCCTTTTCCTTCTTCCCTATACAGGATAAAATGCATTGTAGAATTCTATAAAGACTGACTATTGGCTGTGGAGTTTTATACCTATTACTGTTGCTATATTCTATCTCTCTATTCTACTATTCTATTCTCTTTTCTCCTTTTATTATTTTTTTCCGTGCTCCTCAGTTTTTATTGTTTGCAACTTAGCTATCTTATTTGGTGCTTACAGAATTCTACATAACCATGAGTTTGAATCTCAGTGCCTCTTATTATAGTATGTGACCTATAACAAATTGTCTATTTTTCTGTGAGTCTCTGATTTCTCATTTGAAAATGAAAATATTAGTAGTTCTTTATCCATGTTTTTGTTGGAAAACAATTGATCTGAAGTGCTTTGCATAATGCCTGGAATATGGTAATCACTCAATGCTAATGTATTGTGCAATTATAAAATAATGAGTATTTTATGGATTTCCTGGAATTAAGAGGTTAGAGAATTGCTAAATGCTAAGGAAATTCTCTCATTCCCGTTAAAAAAAAAATGTACCTGAAAGGAAAGAGCAGCTTCTTTAGTTTCATTTCTGAAAATAACTTTGGTCAGTTGATGTATAGTTCCCTAACTATCTGCTCAGTCAAATCCTCCTTTAGTTTGAAATCTGTTCAGCATAGTGTTTTCAGAATTAAAAGAAAAATAGAATTGGGATTACCAAGGACATGAACTAAATGCCCTAGGAATATGTTGTATTCTTTTCTGACTTCCTTTATTTTTGAATTTTTTATACCTTAGAGACTTCTCTTAAAAAAAAAAACAACATACATTTCATAGGAAACATTTGAAGACTTTATAAACTAGAATAGATGAGAAAATAGAGCTAAATTGTCATACTCTAGATCAAGTATGGGCTCCATTTAACTTTTTGTTTGTATGGTCTTAATATTTTTGAATGAACAAAAATTAGTACATTTTTTATAGTTAGATTTTTGGTTAGTCTTAAAAATTAGATCTGATTTACCTACAGAGACTGATATGTATTGCTTTTTCAGCTTCAAAAACAAAGGTTGATATTTCCATAGGTACTCAATAAATATTTGTTAAGCACAATAAAGAATAATTGAGCTGCCTTCATTGTGCAGTAGTAATGCACGACTTAAAAGAATCTGGATCCCACGTGATGTCTGTAGTTTGAATCCCTGGCCAGGTCCACCTGAAACACACTGAGCATGAACTTGAGTACCCAAGATTCAGTGGGCTAAAAGACTGAGAAAAGGGATTGGGATGTAAGCAGACCTTGTGGAGAGTAATCTTCTTTCTCTTACTGTCACAAATGCACATGTTCTATCATGGATAAAGAGAATATAATTTGGAAAAAGAAAAATTACACACAAAATATAGAGTGATTAGCCTAATAATGCTGATAGATCCATGAAGATGCCAAAAAAAGGACATAAGATATAAAATAAGTGGAATGATTTTTTTTCCCTTTAGATATGACTTTGCAAAATTATTTGAATGTACAGTCTATGAGATGTCTATTGAACATCCTGGACATTTTTTTTTTAAAAAAGAAACAAAACTACAAAACAAAACCCCAGTAACATAACAGTATGCAGGAACACTACAAGCTCTGATAGTCTGTCATCTTGACATCCCTCACTCTCCTAAAATTCTATTTTTGAAATTTCAAGGGACATCCAGATAGTCAAATCCAATGGTATTTTCATCTGTCATTCCTTTTAATTTTTTGCAATATTTAATTCCTTTTATCCTCTTTGAATCTTTTCCTCACTGCAATTTTGCTATTTATTGAGAATTTACTTTGGTGGCAGGCACTGTTTTAAGCCTTGATTATATATATATATGTATTTTATAATAACCTCATGAAGGAAGTACTTATGATCCCAGTTTTAAAGATGGCATCCATGGTCACTCAGTAAGCATATGAGCAAAAGAGAACCTGATTCCAGACACTGAGTCCAGAAGCCCCAATTTTATCACTGTGCCCCAATGACAGCAGCACCATGACCAGGATCTCCTCTGGCCACTTTTCTGTATCCCTTTTTCTGCTTGGCTGGCTGATACAGCTTTTATTATCTGCTCTGTCCTTGTCAAAAATCATAACCACCATAAAATAAATGCTAGGCATTCTCATTCTATTTCCCCCTCCAAATTATTGTTCTTTGATCATGTCTATGGATTTCCAAATGAATGGTATTCTTATGGACTTTTCAGTAATTGAGGTTTTCAGTTGCTTTTTGCCTCAAAATAAATTAGGAGAAAGCTGCAGTGGCACAAGCAGTAGGGCGCCACTACATAAGCCTGGGGTGCAAGAGGTTCGGTACCTAGATGGATCCTAGCAGGCTTGAAGTAGTGGTATATGCCTATAATCCCAGCTAATTGGGAGATTATGGCAGGAGAATCATGACAGGCTAAGACTTTGTCAAAATTACTTATCTGTGGCTGGCTCCACAGCCTAGTGATTGAGAGAGATCTGACCCAGCCCACCACATTGTTGGCCTTGTAGCTTAAAAAACATCCCAGGTCCATGTGCATGTGTACCCAAAATCATGAAGGGAGAAATATAGGAAAAGGGCTTGTAATGTGATCATGAGCCACTGGGGCGGAGGGGGGAGGGGAAGAGGGAGAGTTCTCTCTCCCTTTCTGTCTGTCTCTAGCAGGCACACATACCTCTGGGAAATTATAATAATAAAAAAAAAGTAGAAAAGAAAACCTTATCTGTTTCATTCTCTCTCTTTTTTTTTCTCTCTTATTCTCTTTCATGAAGAAATAAGTATGTAAATAAATAATCTGATGAGCAGTCTATAGTTTTTAATTTCTGTTTTTAAATTAGATTGTAGTCATCAATATGGGTTGTGCTCTTTTTTTTTTTTTAATAAATTCTCTATAGGGCATATGTGCTTAAAAGAAAAGAGCAAGAGAGACAGAGACAAAAAGTGAGAAAGCACCCTTCCTGAGGATTGTCCACAGCACAATCCCTTCTCTTCTTAGGACACACACACACACACACACACACACACACACACATTCAAGTTGCTAGGTCCAGGATTCAAACCATGTAGTCAGCCATGTGGTATCGTCACCTTAACCACCATACCACTGGCTGGCCTAGTATGACTTTTTTCAGCTTAACAGATTTATTGGTATTTCCCTTGTGGCTAAAGATACAATCAAAATTTTATTAGTGTTTTATAAGTACATGAGAAAATGCACTTTTTATTTCAGAGTATTGAGTTCAATGTAAATTGTTATTGCTTTTCTTTCATTGAGTTTTTTATGTTATTTAAAAATTTCTTATTCAGATAAAGAATAAGAAAGATGTGTTCAAATATCTTGCTACTGGGGTTGGCAGGTGGTGTAGTGGTTAGAGCACTGGACTCCCACATGGCTGACTATGATTCAAATCCTGGACCCAGTGACTTGAAATTCATTCCAGATGTATGTGCATGTGTTCACAAAACCCCAAGAGGAGAATAGAGGATAAGAATTGTGGTGTGGCCATTCCCTTAGGGAGGAGTGGTTTCTTTCTGTCTGTCTCTCCAGTGAGTACATGTACTCATAGTAAAAATCTCCCTCAAAGAACAAAACAAAACAAATATCTTTCTACTTATACCTACTTGTCCTTGTATACTCAGATGTTTTGATCCTGTATATTTTGTTACTATATTTAACTCTTAGATAAATGCAGTTATATCATCACCATATGTTATATAGTTCATAATTATCAAGATGTTCTTTACACTTAATATTGATTTTACCAATTATTTCAACATTAATAGTAATATAATAATCAATGTATGTTTAACAATGTCTGTTATATAATCCAGGCAGAAGGCCTCAGATGTTTGACACATGGCTAGTATTCTAATATTTGTTTTGTTAATAATCACAGATTAGTTCAAAGTTATGTACCTGACCCTTTCCTTCTATGGTCTTATAATTCAAGGACAAGATCAAAGTCCAAAGGGTAGAATTTGTCTTTTTGAAGTTAACGTTTTAGAAACATCTCTAAGATAACCCACAGTTCATTACTAAAAAATGATCTGAGATGTTTAAAACTCAATATTTTTAATCTGTATTTGTTCTATTTTCATAGATGAATTTTGTTTCAAACATAATTTCTTTTATTGTCCTGAATTCAGCTAGCTTAAGGTGGTAAAATATTCACAATCTTGGTTTATAATTCATGTTTTAAACATCCAGTATAAACATTGATCCAAATGAGAGGCATCATCAATATTTCTATTGAGCTTTATTATTTTATATTCACCATATGATTTACCATTTATTTTTAATTTATAAAAATCAGTGTTGTTCAGTTTTTGTGTACCTTTATTTTTCTAAGAACTTAGAATTCAAACAAATATGCCTTATTGTATAAACGTTGGCATGGCTTCTTGATCAGCTTGACAGAGGTACAACAGGTGTTCCTGAATATTACTGTCAAATGGTGAGCCATGTCTTTAAGGCTTCATATATTTCTTATTCAAAATTTAAAAAACGTTTTTAGCATGTCATCCTTTCAAGACTTTTTATACTGTGAATTTTTCCTATGCATTTTATTTGAAATAAAATATTAATATTATAGTATAGTTTGGTTTAAAACATAGTTATAAATTGTATTACAATTTTCTGATAAGTTTAAACTATGCTAAAATAAAACACAAATTTCCCCACAATATCTTGCAGTGGAATAGTTTACCATGATACTGGTAATTATTTTTATGTCTATACCTATTTTTAATTTAAAACTATAACTGCATTTAATTCAGGGATATTAAGCTGTCATATCAGGCTGACTGAGATTATGAATACACATTATTCAACAGTAGCAGAAAAATTTTGTGCACATAAGAAACAAATGGGCCTTCAAAGTACTTCATCTCTCTTTTTTTTTTTTTTGGAGAGTTTTTGCTATAGGGTGTGTGTGCTTGCCAGACAGACAGAGACAGAGAGATAGAAAGCGAGAAATCACC
>NW_006204157.1:544739-550355 GCF_000334495.1 Tupaia belangeri chinensis | reverse complement strand
TCCCCCCCCCCCCCCAGAGGGAATGGCCACGCCACAATCCCTTCTCCTCCGTTCTCCTCTCGGGATCTTGGGTATGCACGCACATGCGCCCAACGTGAGTTTTAAGCCACCCGGTCTGGGACGCGAACCGCGGTTGACTACATGGGAGTCCAATGACATAGCCACTACACTAACTGCTGGTCCCCAAAGTCCTTCATCTTTAGCTGAAATACCTGTCTTAATCTTTACTTTCTATTTCAGAAAATTTCAAGTCTTTTCTCCTAAAGATAATACATGTTCAGATTTCTTTACGTGGAATTACACCATCCCATTTACTGGATTAGACATAACTTGGCACTGATTTAGTTAGCTTCAACAGGAAGGTTCAGATTAGTGTGGTTCCCTGTACTCCCCCCATTTTTATACGTTCATTAATCATTTAAAATCACATTTTGAGTGTTTTAGAAAATCATTTATACTCTCCTTACGACCATCTTTATTGGCAAAGAATCTAACTTTCATTCTTGCACTTGTGAAGCATATTGTAGCTTTAAAATTTCTGCTTACATAGTTAACACTTTTTCTTGATAGATAGTACTCAGGATCAACTGAAGACTAAGATCCAATACTGAGAATACACTTTTATTTTTTTAACAGGGCCAAATTCATTTGAGAAAACAGTATAATCCTATTTAGGCCAAATATAATAGTTCAAATGCAATTTTAATGAAAAAGGAGCTGTGGCCCAATTTCTTTTCCCCTGACTCAGGGAATTGAATGGATTTATAGATTTACAGGATCTCTTTAGTCTTTCTCTCTATGTACATCTACTTATATATTTCCATATATATTTATTTACGTCTATGTATGTACTTATACATACATACAGATAGAGATATATAGACATATAAAATGAAATATATATAATAGATACATAGATAAGTAAATATTTTCATAACTATCATTGGATGTGGATTTAGTTAAGTAATCTAGCCAGTGGAGTCTAAATGTGGAATATTGTAGAGTTTAACAGTGCATTTTGCTATTGTTTATTTTTATTATTGGATTCTTACCTCTGTTGTATTTTTTTTTATCTTACTTATAAAATAAGCATTATAATACCTGCCTTGCTTTACCCCTTTTTGGCACAGAAAGGACAAAATCATGATTACAGCAAATGCTCCATATATATAGCTGCTATTATTATTCACATTGTCTTAATATTCTAAAATGTATCTGTAACACAGATCATAATTTTTATCTCCTCCTTCTCTCAACTTTCCACTTCTTTGAGTTAGTTCTATTTCAAAATGCTTCTTCCTTCTTTAATAACTAAGTGACAATTGAACCAAAGATTTGCTTTCTGTAATGTAGAGGTAAATTGTCCCATTTTCACTTATATCTGACAGTAGAGTGATATGCTGTTTGTTCTCAGCAGAGCTGCAAGTTCAAGTAATCACAGTTTTCTCAGGTGGTCTTTCTTTTAGACTTGGTGGGTTCATCTTTGCCTTCAGAGTTTTCAGACTTGCCCAGGACTCATTGGAAATGACCAGCTGCTGTTCTGTTCCACTTCTGGTTAATAAAGGAATGAAATAAAGCTGGCTTGGAATTATTAATCATCAGGAGCTCTTCTGCTGTCATTTATCCAAATGCTTCTTAGCCCATACTCAGAGTTAAGAGAGGATTTTAGAACTATTTTCAATGCCTCAAAATACATTCGTTGTTTCCCCTCTAGACTGTAGAAACTCAGGCTTTATATACAACTATTGAGTTAGAGAAAGTTGCAATAAAAAGTATTTGAGCCAGTGTGGCAGAAATAGGCTGGAATTTGGAATTTGAGATAATCCGTTGCAAGTTACAACATATGATACAAGAATGAGTTCAATGTTTAACAATTTGTTCTGGCTAAAATCTAAATGAAGATGATATATGAGACCTACAGCCATACACCCCTAGTTAATATGGCTTTTTAACACAACAAACAGAAAACTACTGTACTGTCTTCAATGAATTTGAGCCGTAAAAGACTAGGAAAGATTGACAGGAAGAGTGCTGCCCTCCATGTTTATTTGTTGTGACAGGAGCCAGAACCACCTGGTGAATGATAGGCTTGGCTAGTAAGAACCAGAAACCATCTTTATATTTTTTTGACACAAATCTAGAAAGACCTAAGGTATAAGTCTCAAACACAAGTATAAAAATTTGTCTTTAAAACTCTTTCAGGAAATTCAGCTTTGCAATGTTTATTTCTAGTAGGATCCTTAGCATTCTGATTTATTGTATGGAGATTCTGGAAACAATATGACACTTCACTCTCTAGATATTTCTATCTTAAATAGGCCAGTAGCCTGTTCCAAACACTGGACATTAAAAAGCCCTTTAACACATTTATTTTGGGAAAGACATTCAAACTCAGTCTGTCTTTTTTTTCTGCATGATAAAGTGCTCTTTTAAATTCAATTAACAAGCCCTAAATAGCACTTAAATGACTGACAGGGGAATTATTAACCACATTTTAATAGCTAAAGGCAGCATAGATTTCAAATGGGAACATTTTAAAAACTGTTATCCAATGCTTGATGGTCACTTCATCTCACATCATCTTCTTTTGGGTTAAGGTAACAATTTTATTCTGTGTAGGAGGAGATTTGCTATGGTTCACTTATAATGGATCAAGCAACATCTGCAATATGGTACAGCTAGATCAGTCAACCTGTAATTTAGGACTGAAAATATCGATTGCATTCTTCTCTAGTACTTTCTGCTTTACTTTCTGAATAGCGTCTTATTCATTGTATTTAATTTAGGCAAGGTTATAGCCACTGAAGGGGGGAGTAAACTGCTACTTCAGAGATGGTGTTCCAGGGTGAACTCATTTCCTCTCCACTGCAATTATTCACGTTTAAACAATATTTTGTCCTCTGGAAAGATTTCAAATTCATGTGAAGATAATTAGGACTTAACTTGCATTTTGTTTTTTTTTTTTAATTTTATCATTCAGAGATTTAGACTAAACCATTGTTAATTGCTTTGGGCTAAAACACAGCTTTTAAATGTAGTCAAACCACCCAGAGATAATGTTTTGAAGATGTTTTGGCTTGAACTAGCAAAACATAAATGAAAGACACTATTATGTATGATTAGAAATGTGCCTTAATTAAAAAATAAAAAAGAGAACACAGAGTAAGAAAGGGAAAGGAACATGCTAAAGAGAAAACAATTACATGTTGGACTAGAACTATATATAGATATAGATAGATATATATATATATACATGTATATATATCTATCTATATCTATATATGAATAAAACATGACTTGGCCGAGAATTAAGTGACTTTTAACTGTAGGCTTTGCCATTTTTTCTCTTGCTTTTTGTTTCTTCATACTTGGAGCAGGTGGGGGGGTCTTCAAAAAGTTTATAGAAAATGCATACTATGAAAAAAATATGCAAGATTTTAGATTTTTTCTTCTACTCCAAAATAAAATTATACTTTAATTCTATTTTTCTATAAACTTTTAAAAGTACCTTGTATATAAGAAGTCTAGATCAGTTCATTTTGTTGGTTATATCCAGCTTTATTTTTGTGATAGCATAAGGAAACCAGTGATGGAAGCAATGGGTCTCCTGAAGGATCACTTTTGAAGGATCACAGCTTTTAGAGGAAAAGGGTGTAAACGGTAAATCATAAACCACTCCATTTTTGTTGGTAATTTTTTTTTTTTGGTGGAAAAGAGAATTTAATAGGAAAGAAAGATTTTAGAAAAGAAGTACACTTGAAAGACTCTTGGGTGGGCAGATTGCCCGGTGGCAGCTGCTACCCATTTTTGTTGGTAATCTCAAAGCAGCACTTAGTATAAGAGTTTGTATGCATGCTAATTTGCTAATTTTTTAAGAGGCGTTTTTTGTTGTTTTTTTTTTTTTTAGCTTATATGCCCTTGCCAGGAGAGAGACAAAAACAGAGACAGTGAGAGGGAAAGTGAGAAATCACACCCCACCCCACCCCCTACCATCCCAGGGGATGGCCAAACCACAATCCCATCTCCTACATTCTCCTCCGAGGATCATGGGCACGTATGCACATGTACCTGGTTTGAGTTTCAAGCCACTGGATCTGGGAATTGAGCTTTTGTTGGTCATGTGAGAGTCCAGCCATGTTACTGCTATGCCTCTGCTGACCTTTATCCATGCTAAATTTTAAGACAATGGATCTCAAAGTAGAATCCATGAACCTCCTATGTATCTCTGAGACCCTTTTAGAGGGTCCACAAGGTCAGAACTATAGATTTATTTGCTATTTTTGAGATTTAAAAATTTCCCTAATAGATGAAATTCCTGAGCTTTAGTACAAATCAGTGTAAAGGTACAGAACTGTACTAGTAGTGATTACATTACCTACCTCCATGCATTCATGGTTAAATATAATAAGGGTGCTTCCACATCCTTAATGAACAATGAAATAATAATAATAATAATTTTTAGTAATTCTCAACTCTGAGCTAGCAGGTGATGTGGTGGCTGGGCTGCTGAACACCCACATGGTTGACTGTGGTTTGAGTCTTAGACCTAGTGGCTTGCTTTCTCACTTTCCCTCTTTTTCTGCCTCTCTTTTGCTTTCTCACTTTCCCTCTTTTTCTGTCTCTCTTTGGTAAGCACATGTGTCCTGAAGCAAATGTAAAAAAAAATTATAATAATTATAATTACACAAAAACCCCTGAACCCTCAAATACATATCATTGTAGCATTCTCTAGGACACAATGAGAAGTATACGTAAGCATACTAATGTGTAATAGTTATTGGAACTGCAAGCTAAACTGGTTACCTTTTCTTTTAAAGAATTATTTATTTAATTACATTTGTTATTATTTGTTAATTTGACCAGAGAGAGAGAGGCAGAGAGAGAGAGAGAGAAAGGGAAAGTGAGAAAGCAAGCTGCCAGGTTCAGGATTTGAACCACAGTTGGCCATGTGGGAATCCAGCACCTTTAACCACCATACCACCAGATCCCCCATTTTTAGCTGTACTTACTGGAGACAGAAAGGAAGAAGGAGAAAGCACCCTCCAATGGGGCATGGTTATGCTGCTTTTCCTTTCCACTTGTCCATTCAGTTGGGAGTTGGGACATGAACATGCACACAGAGTAGTCTTTTTCAAGTCAAAGGGCTGGGATTCAAACCATGATCAGCCATATGGGATCTGGTGCCCTCAACCACAAGTCCACAGGGCTGGCCCTAAACTAGCTGCTCTTTTCAATTCTCTTATATGTGTGAAGTTCAGTTTTCTTCATATATTTTAACTAAAGCAACAAATTGTAACATTTAATTCAGAAGAAAGCAGGTGAATACTGCCATCTTGTATCAAGCCAGACATAAAGTAACTTATCAAAAATGCAAAACAATGATTCAGTTCTCTGTAAATTATTTTTTGTTTTAGAGTATACAGTTATCTTTTATCAAGCTATGTTATTCATATAAACATGTAGTAGTTTTATCACTGTTATTTAAAATGAATTAATAGACAAATATTTAAAAATCTGTGAGTTTTAATTTCAAATTTGGTAAATGTAGAGAATTTAAGCTCACATAAACAAAGGCACTTAGGAGTCTTCAATAATTTTTAAGGCTGTAAACGGATT
>NW_006204157.1:526245-544700 GCF_000334495.1 Tupaia belangeri chinensis | reverse complement strand
TGTGGTCTCCTGAAAATTAATAGCAACACATCTACTTTGAATTTTTTTCTGAAGATGTTCTTCCTGCAATAAAAGTTTATCAACATATTTTCTCTCAGAACATAATATGAGAAAGAACCATCTTTAAGAGGAGCCAAATCTTGCCTTCAGTCAGAGTCCTCAGAGCTTCACAGAGGCTAATATTTTAGGCTTAAAAAGAAGGGACAATGCTTTTATTATGTCACTGATCTTAAATTGATTCTTGGGGACTTGGAATCTCTTATCCATCCTTTGTTTTTATTTTTACTACTTAGTCTACTTTAAAAAGAGTCACAAAAGCACACTGGAAATTTTTTTTTTGACCTTTCTTTTTTTTTTTTTTTTTTGGAGAGATTTTCATTGTAGGACTGATTCGCTCGCCAGACAGACAGAGAGAGACAGAAAGTGAGAAATCACCCCCCAGGGGGGATGGTCACGCCGCAATCCCTTCTCCTCCATTCTCCTCTCGGGATCTTGGGCACGCACGCACACGCGCCCGGCGTGAGTTTTAAGCCACCGGGTCCGGGACACGAACCGCGGTCGACTACGTGGGAGTCCAGCGACATAGCCATTACGCTAACTGCTGGTTCCCAACACTGAAAATTTTTAATAGGTTTGTGTATCTTAAAAATGAATAATAAAAGGTGGGACATTGGGAGGTGGAAATTTTTTCTTTTGGTCCTTTATAGCAATTCAAAGGAATTTCAAAGAGGCCCTACACAGAAAGTTTATGAGCCATTGGATGAATTTAAGTCATCATTTTATCTTAGCTCCTGAAATAACATTGCATCAATAATAAAGGTAAAGTCAACCACTGGAAATAGGTGTAGCAGATTGTGTAAATGAAGCATAGCACATGCATTATGATAGCTAACTGCATGTATAATGCACTTAGGCCAGACCTTATTACTAATTTTCCAAATTACACTGCAGAGTGAAATGAAAGACAGTAGATTAACAGACTGTACTGGGAGCTGGGAAGGACGTGGTGAATGAGTACTGATTTGTTGGTGTGCTTACCATTTTTTACCTACTGGGATTAAATTCTGATTGGGAGCACATCATAAATTATATACTTGTCTTGTCTGCAGCCAAAACCTCATTTGTTAGTTTCTCTCTTCCTCTTTTGTTTTTGCAGAGTACTTTATGATCAGCTAAATTAAACTGCACTATGTGATCCCTTGATGGAAGTAGAACAATCCTTCACAAACGTTCTTCAGCATAACTGTGGAAGTAGATAAAAAGCAAATGTACATGTGTGGACAACTTCTGGGTGTCAAGTTCTGAACTAGACTCTGTGGGGGGGATTCTAAGAAGCCAAAAAAAAAAAAAAAAAAAAAAACCAAGTTCCTCTCTTACAGAGGTTTTCAGTGAATTAGGTCGTCAGTGACATGATAAGGCATTAGAATTTTGAAATTTATGAATTCTTCCATAGTCATGTATATAATATCAAGAGGGTATATGAAAGTTGCCTGGGGTATCATATAAAAACTGGAATAATTATTTTTTAAGTTTTAAAAATTTATTTATTGGGGTTGGCAAGTGGCATAGTGGTTAAGGGTGCTGGACTCCCACATGGCTGACCAAGGTTCAAGTACTGGACTTGGTGGCTTACTTTCTCACTTTGTGTCTCTCATGCTCTCTCATTCTGTCCCTCTCTGGTCAAATTAAAATAAATAAATTAATTAATTAAATTAAACAGAAATTATTATTATTTTAAACATTTGCTATGAGACTCAAGCAATGGAGAGAATCAGGGCAGGGGATTGAGAAAGCACTCCTCACACGGGATGGCCACACCAGAATCCCTTCTCTTCTATTCTCCTTTTTGGCATGGACGCTCATGTGCCCGGTGTGTCTCAAGCCACCTAGTCTGGGATTCAAACCATGCAGTTGAGCTGGTGGGATCCAGCTTCCCTGGAAACCATGCCACCAGTTGACCTCTAAAGTCTTTTCAACAATCACAAAATATTTTAAATAGACAAAAAAAGTCCAGATTAAAGTTTGTAGTTTTCTCTATTATTACTGTGCATATTTAACACATTCTAGCATTTTGCTTTATTTTCATCAAAATCATGTCCCTCTGTGAGCCTGTGGTCTGGGGTTTTTCATACATATCACTGCCCCTTCTAGTTTTAATCTCTCATAATTCTATTTGCACATGTCTTCGTAGATATGTCCTCAGGAATATAAAAAGACTGAAAGACCCAAGGGTCACTTCAGACAGAGCTCTAAACTCTTCCTTCTGATGTTGCAGATACTACTTTACTCTTGCCCTTGGGGTCTGCATATGCCATTCATTTGGTAAGAAGTGGGTTTTTCTGTAGCCAAAATGCTATATTACCTCAGTGAGCAATTCATGTAGTAGTGTTTTTGGTTAAAGTCCTAATTAGCTTTCTGTAGCTAATGAGCTTGTGGGTTATAAATCTACTCATTATTATGAATGATAGGGCCAGTGTTTAAAATTTGCCAGTTTTGCACAAAGACATAATTATTTATGAAAAGGCCATGCCCTAGAAATGGAAATCGTAATAATTAGATTTAATCTTTCTGTGGCTAATGTATATTTTCCTAGGGAAACAGATGTCTGGAGGGTGATGATTACTAGTAGTGGAAAGTTTCCTGTACAGGCAAATCAGAAAGTCAGGAGGCTAAAGCCTGCAACTTTAACTGCCACTTAACCATGTGCCTTTAGAAAAGAGGCAATCCCTAGAGGCTTCCTGGCTGTTAATGGCTGATTCCTCTTACAAAATGTCACCCGTTGTTTATCCTTAGAGCTTTGTTTCTTCCGACAGAAATTGATTTTAAGGTCCTTTTTATAAATGCTTAACAAACTTCTTAGTGAAAGCTTACTACTTAGTTAAAATTAGATCCATAAATAAAATGTTATACCAGAAAAAGGATATGAAAATTATTCCTTCTAAGCAGGACAATGAGCTTCGTAATCAAGAATGCACTGGGAACCAGCAGTTAGCTTAATGGCTATGTCGCTGGACTCCCATGTAGTAGACCGTGGTTCGCATCCTGGACCCGGTGGCTTAAAACTCAGGCGGGGCGCGTGTGCCTGGATGCCCAGGATCCTGAGAAGAGAATGGAGGAGAAGGGATTGTGGCATGACCATCCCCTCTGGGGAGTGATTTATCGCTTTCTGTCTCTATGTCTCTCTCTGTCGGTCTGGCGAGCGCACGTGCCCTATAGCGAAAACCTCTCCTAAAGAAAAATAAAAAAAAAGAATGGGCTAGTCTGAGTCCTAAAGTCAGTGATACATCACAGACTGTAAATTTCACAGGACACTGAGCTTCATAATCAAGTAAAAATAATGTCTGTTCACTTTTCTTGAATTAAGTAAAATAGTTATGCATTCATTAAACTTAATACAAAATTCAATTTAGAAAAATCCTAATACCAACTCTGGGAGATATTGGAGTGGGCAAAGACTTCTTAAATAAGACTCCCAAAGTACAGGCAATAATCCATAAAATAGACAAGTGGGATTATATCAGACTAAGAAGTTTCTACACAGCAAAGGACACAGTAACAAGTGTGAATCGATAACCCTCAGAATGGGAGAATATTTTTGTAACATATGCCCCAGACAAGGTACTGATAACCAGAATACACAGGGAACTCAAGTGCCTTATGTAAAACAAACAAACAAACAAAAGATTAACCCAATTAAAAGATGGGAAGTTGAGTTGAACAAAAATCTCTCTAAGGAAGGTGTATGAACAGCCAAAAAGCATATGAAGAAATGCTCAACATCCCTCTTCCTAAGGGAGATGCAAATTAAAACCACAATGAGATATCACTTAACCCTTGTCAGAATGACACCGGGCGCGTGTGCATGTGTGCCCAAGATCCTGAGAGGAGAATGGAGAAGGGATTGTGGCATGCCCATCCCCTCTGGGGAGTGATTTATCGCTTTCTGTCTCTATGTCTCTCTCTGTCGGTCTGGCGAGCGCACGTGCCCTATAGCGAAAACCTCTCCTAAAGAAAAATAAAAAAAAAGAATGGGCTAGTCTGAGTCCTAAAGTCAGTGATACATCACAGACTGTAAATTTCACAGGACACTGAGCTTCATAATCAAGTAAAAATAATGTCTGTTCACTTTTCTTGAATTAAGTAAAATAGTTATGCATTCATTAAACTTAATACAAAATTCAATTTAGAAAAATCCTAATACCAACTCTGGGAGATATTGGAGTGGGCAAAGACTTCTTAAATAAGACTCCCAAAGTACAGGCAATAATCCATAAAATAGACAAGTGGGATTATATCAGACTAAGAAGTTTCTACACAGCAAAGGACACAGTAACAAGTGTGAATCGATAACCCTCAGAATGGGAGAATATTTTTGTAACATATGCCCCAGACAAGGTACTGATAACCAGAATACACAGGGAACTCAAGTGCCTTATGTAAAACAAACAAACAAACAAAAGATTAACCCAATTAAAAGATGGGAAGTTGAGTTGAACAAAAATCTCTCTAAGGAAGGTGTATGAACAGCCAAAAAGCATATGAAGAAATGCTCAACATCCCTCTTCCTAAGGGAGATGCAAATTAAAACCACAATGAGATATCACTTAACCCTTGTCAGAATGGCAAAGATTAAAAATATAAAAAGTGATGTGTTGGGGATGTGGTGAAAAGGGAACTCTCCTACACTGTTGGTGGGAATGTAAACTGGTTCAGCCACTGTGGAGAACAATATGGAGGTTCCTTAAAGATTTACAAATAGAACTATCGTTTGATCCAGCAATCCCACTTCTGGGTATCTACCCAAAGGACAGGAGAATGCTCAGTTGGAAAAGCACTTGCATATCAATGTTTATTGCAGCATTATTCATGATCTCTAACACATGGAACCAACCCAAATGTCCACAAACTGATGAATGGATTCAAAAAGTGTGGCACATATACTCTATGGAATACTACTCAGCCATAAAAACAAAACAGAACAAAAAACAAACAAACAAACAAACAAGACCCTGGCATTTGATAGAAAGTGGTCAGATATGGAAGATCTATTGCTGAGTGAAGCAAGCCAGGATATGAAAGAAGGATATTGTATGTATCCACTTAATATATACTGACTATCCACACTTTATGGTAGAGATCGAAATATTGGAGGACATAAAAGCAGTGAAAATAGTTAGCAATGATGAAGACAGTGTGGAATGGGGTGGGAGAAGAGTATGGACAAAGACTAAGAGAACAAATAGAGAAGCATGACATTAGTGGGACACAGAAATGGTTTATTAACTGTTGATGACATGGATAGTATTCTCAACTGGACTGGTCTGAGAAATAGTTCATGTTAGTTAAAGTCTTTTTACAAGCAAAATGATAAATAGTGATTGAATGTTTTAAAAAATAATTGGAGTTACAAAATAATCTGGAAAAAAATAATGAAAAGCTATTTGAGGATGATGGGGATTTTAATGTTTGTATATTGACTGATATGCATGGTATTCCTTCTGGAAAAAGAAATGTAATATACTGTAAAGTCATTTGTGATTCAATGTAACATAAACAAGATTATGATAATAATAAATAAAATTTAAAAATTTTTAAAAGCTAAAGAAAAAAAGGAAAATCCTAATACCAAGATGAAAAGATAGTGTGGATAGACTTTGTGGCTGAAAATTATGTTTCTATATTTTAATACAATAATACAATTAGATTAGAACTGGGACACTCTTTAGAGACCATCAGTCTAATCAATTTAGTCTGCATTCTAGTTCCAACTCCTGACTGTAGATGCGAATATAAGGCAGAGCCATACCATGCAATGTGCAATTTTTTTTTTTTTTTGAGCAGAGAGAAACAGAGAGACAGAAAGTGAGAAATCACCCCCCAGGGTTGATAGCCACACCACCATCCCACCATCCCTTCTCCTCCATTCTCCTCTTGGGATCTTGGGCACGCATGCACATGTGCCCACCGTGAGTTTAAGCCACCGGGTCCGAGAATTGAACTGCGCTTGACTAGATGGTAGTCCAGCGACATAGCCATTATGCTAACTGCTGGTCCCACAATGTGCAGTGTTAGGGACATTACATATCCTTTCTTGGCAGAGCTTACTAGAACACAGGTCTCCTGACTTCTGATTCAGCGTGCTTTCAGCTGTACTTTAAAAACAATAGCTTGTCCAGACCAGCAGGTGGCGTAGTGTTTAAGATGCTGGATTCCCACATGGCCAACTATAGTTCAAGTCCTGGATCCAGTGACTTGAAACTCATGCAGGACATGTGTGTGTGCATGTTCAACATCCCAAGATGAGAATGGAGAAGGGATTGAGGCTCGGTCACCCCAACGTGGGGAGATTAATCACTTTCTCATTCTCTGTTTCTCCAGTAAGTACACTCACCCTATAGTAAAAATATCTCTCTAAAAAAAAAGCCCAAACAAACAAAAAGAACAACCAAAAAACCAGTAGCTTGTCTTTTGTCAAAATATTCATCCTGTCTATTAATTTCCCGCAACTTTTACCTCATCTCTTCCATCTCTACCTACAACATAGATTTCTACCCATCCAGCCTAGCTGAGGAAGGGTACATAAAATGCAATTTGTGGAAACATTTTCAAGCATTAGCATTGATTCTAAGAAAGAGATGTGCAATACAGAGCTATACCTGCTTCTTAATCACATTCCAATCTTACATTCTTGGTGTTGCAGTTTAATGGATAGAAGTATGGATTCCAAAGATTGACTGCTTTGATTCGAAACCTACTGCTCTCAGTTTCAATCTATGTGACCTTGAGCAAAGAACTCACTGTGCTTCAGTGTTCTTATCTGAAAAAATAAATAAGTAAAAAGTTTATTTATAGAATATACTTCAAAGATTTTTGTGATCATTAAATGAACTGAAAATATGCAGAAAATACTTAGGAAAGTAGCTGGTGCACAGTATGCATTTAGTAAATGGTAGCTGTTATTTTTTATACTCTTAGGCATAAATAAATTAGTGTATAAAATAATATGGATTATAAATGTATTACTTTGCTGAATGCCATACATAAATAAACCCTTATAATAATTAGTTATTGCTGCAGGACAGTTTTCTATGTGGCCTAGACTAACCCGATTTGTACCCCATCTCTGACTTGTAGTTCTTAAGAATAATTGCAGAATGTGCTGGAAATACAATGTCTTGAGATAAGGAGGTACTAGCCAGAACAGCCTGGGCTCTGTTCCATGTCTCCTCCTGGAAACAGAATGTCCTTCAAAGGTTTAACTTAGTGTTTCATACTACCCTGGGGTATGAAATCTAGGGTGTGCTGCTCTTGCCGGTCTGTCAGCTGTGGTACAAGTGGTACAAACCCTTATAGATGACACTCCATCTGCCCCAGTAGCTTTCTTGAGTCTTTGGGAATCAGTTTGCCATGAATCCTAGGCTCTGTTGTCCCTATTGCCTGTCTATAAGTAATACATTTGTTTCATGTAAATTGTTACATATGAGTGTGTTCTGTTCAATTCAGGCAAGTTAATAACCAGTGTGTAGTAAAGGGACTTTACAATGGCAAAATCCCCAAATTGATTATTAGCTTAATTTTATAGATAATGATTCTGAGACCCAGAGTGATTATGTCACTTGCTGGAGGTCATATAGCTAGTCACTGACAGTTAGCTTACAAAAGTGAGATGATTGTCAGTGTATTCAAATCACATGCCTTTGTTACTGATCCAGATTCTAGGGACTGTGATTGCTCTCCAAATCTTCCAATTGCAAACCTTTGTTTGCTTGTTTGTTTGTTTTAAATTTTGCCATGGGCATAAGTGCTTGACAATCAGAGAAAGAGAGAAGTAAAAAATTACTCCCTGACAGCATGGTCATGCTGCAATCTCCTCTCCATTCTCTTCTTGGGATTTTGGGCATGCACACGTGTGTGCTGGTGTTTTATTCAAGCTGCCAGTCTGGGACTTGAACCA
The DNA here is from genome assembly GCF_000334495.1 of Tupaia belangeri chinensis. NCBI lineage: Eukaryota > Metazoa > Chordata > Mammalia > Scandentia > Tupaiidae > Tupaia > Tupaia belangeri. The sequence goes on along the minus strand of NW_006204157.1, from coordinate 536,746 downwards.
TGCAGTGGGCCATGTGGAATCCAGGGATCCAATTGCTGTAACCACCACAGCACTGATTGGCTCTCTAATTGCAAACCTTTAAAGATTGTTTATTTTATTTAAAAAAAATTTTTTTTAAAGAAAATGATAATTGATTAGCAAGTAGTGCTAGTTGAGTAGTTTTGTGGGAGCTCATCAAAAAGATTGGTTGTGTAGCCACAGACACAGGCTGTAATTATAATTCTCTGGGTGGGTTCTCGAGTTAAGAGGAGAACATTTAGTACTGGAACACACCCACACCTGGTCTGAGGGATAGCAAGAGAAAGGTATACATTAAAGGTCAACAGCCTTTGCCTACTGGCTCAAGGAGCTTTTATACTGGCTGCATTGAACGTGTTGCTTTCTAACAAAGATTATCCCTCAACTGGCAGCATCGGCAAATGGAAAGAAGAAAAAGAAGGCACAACTACTGAGCTTCTCTGTGGTGGTCTGATTGTGCTGCCAGTGACTACAAAATGAAAGGGCAATGGATTCTGTGTACCCTGCTGAGTGAAAATGCTGTCATTCTCCAGCTCCTTTCATGTGTGTGTGTGTGTGTGTGCGTTGTTTTAGATTTTTCTATAAAGACAGTCATTCCTTCAATGTCTTCTGTCGCCCTTATGTATACTTTCAGGTGTGGTGTTATATTGATAGCCCTAATGCCAGTCGTTCTGAAATGGAACCCATAATTTCTTTAATTTCATTCCCTTCACTTCCCCAAACCAGATCTCTGTTCAGTGTGTTCATTTCAGCAGGCAGTGGTCTAATCTGTCAAGGTGCACAAACTAGGAATGTACAGGAAGAAAATTGACTGTCTGAAATGGTTGGGCTCAGAAATGTTTTGGATTTCATATTTTTTTGGATTTTGGAATATTTGCCTATGCACAATGAGATTTCTAAGGGATGAACTACTTCTTGGGGATGAGAAACACTACATTCATATTTCATGAACACCTTACACACACAGCCTGAAGATAATTATATACAATAATTTTGTTTTGTCGTGTTTTAACTGCAATCTCTCACATGAGGTTGGGGTGTGGAATTTTCTACTGCATTGTTAGGTTGGTGTTCAAGCAAGTTTCAGATTTTGAGGCATTTCAGATTTAAGGTAGCTGAATTAGGGATGCTTAATTTGTATATATTATCCCTGCCATTTCCCTCCTCCTCTACCCTATATGCTCTTCATACTAAGTCAGGTCAAATGTTTTCTACTTTTATGATACTTTGTGACTTTTCATTTGTAGATTTTATCAAGTATCCATTTTGTGATCAGAGGTTTATGTTTGTTACTATTTCATGAACATATATGTGTGTATGTCACAGATCCTGATGGTAGATCATGTCTATGTCTGCTCATCAATATTTATACATCTGTGTATCTATGATAAGGAATCAAAAACTAATCATTGAATGAATCTTTACTCCTTGTTACATTATTTACACCATCATGTCTTTAGAAAAGGAATTGTTTATAGTGACAACCATAGAATAGGAATGGACTAACCCTGGAAATAGTGAGAGTTCCATCATTGGTTTTTGGTACTATTTGGATGGTTTTGTCATTTTAAATGACACCACCACCATCACAGATTATTATCCTGTTGTCATTACAACCAGAAAGATGGTCATAGTGAGAGCTTTTTAGTAGGGTGTCAGGAACCTGGGTTTCACTTCAAATCTCAGTAATGTGGTACTGTCCACTGCACTATCTGCAGTCTGTTTTTCCTTGTTTTAAAATGAGATGCATGAGTTAGCATAAGTAAGCTTATTGACAGGTAATAAGTGATTTACTAACTCAATAATTTAACATAGTAAGATTTACTTTTGCTCCTTTACAGGTACCATGTGAGTGGGCAGAGAGCTCTGTCCTGCATTGTCACTCAGGTACTTCCTTTTTGGCGTTAAACCATTGTGACTACAAGTCTTTGCCACTTCATTAGAAGGGAGAAATTGGAGAAATGAGCAGAAGCTTTTTATTGCCTCATCCTAGAAGTGACACATAGCACTTCTGCTTATGTTTTGTTGGTGAGAAACATTGACCCTGTCTAATGTAAGAGAGCCAGTGGTATGACTGTTTCACATGAAGAAATTTACACCCTTTGTTTCTTTTCTTCAATAGTATGAGCATTTATTTTAATGAAATATATAAAAGAACAAGTGGGAATGAAACTGCATTGATGGAAGCAGGGTTGTTGTGGTCTGCTTGCCTTACACTTTGTAGTGTCCATTCCATGTAGTTACACCTAAGCTGGCTCCATGGGCCACCCAGAGCACCTCCAAGCTCAGTGTGAAAACTGCCTGGCTTATTCCTTGGTCACTTCTAACTTTAAAATTCTACTTGTAAATAGTGAGTCCTTTTGTATTATTTATTAGGCAACTGTGTATATATATATACACACACACACACACATATATATATACAAATACACAGTTTCCTATATACACATATGTACAGCAAATACAGTAAAAAGAATATCCATTTTAACATTTTTTCTGGACTTAGCTAGTTAGATATTGCCTTATCCTGGACTCACCATCAGCACTATCTATTTTTTTTTTTTTTGAGAGGTTTTTGCTATAGGGCGCGTGTGCTCACCAGACAGACAGAGATAGAAAACGAGAAATCACCCCCAGGGGGGAAGGCCACGCTGTAATCCCTTCTCCTCCATTCTCCTCTTGGGATCTTGGGCACGCCACACATGTGCCCGGCGTGAGTTTAAGCTACCGGGTCTGGGATTCAATCCATGGTCGACTATGTGGGAGTCCAGCAACATAGCCATTATGTTAACTGCTGGTCCCAGCACTATCTATCTTTCAAACCTAGACCTTCACCTCCCATTAAGTTAAGAGATGTTTACAAAAACTGTTTATGATGAGGGAAAATAGGTAAAGAGATGTTTTAATTCTCCTGCCAACCAAACCAAATCCCACTTTTATTTTCCTTTAAAATGATCAGCATTAAAATTTCATTTAAAGATATAAAGTATAAGTAAAATGTTACAGAAGGTTTTTAATGCCAGTATACTTTAATGTGGTCTGTGGTCCATTTTATCATAGAACTAATGAGAATAAACAAATGACAAATTACTTTGTCGGTTAATATTAATTCTGTCTCTTGACCCAATAAAATATGTTTAATAGATTATATAAATCAAGCCCAGCAAGAAAACAACTTATTTAAACTGTCTTCAGGCCAGTGTACACAATAGTAGTGACTCTAACAGTGTTGCAAGAGAGAGGAAGGTTGTAAACAAATATTGATCATTAATTAGTCAAATTTTAACAAATCCCATGCTAAGGAACCATGACTATATGTAATATTAAGAAATGCATGTAAGACCAAACACAGTAAACACAATATCCATTTTATTCTTAATGATATATTTATCTCCATGTCAGCTAATTTAAGAATGTTCTATTTTGAAAGATATAACACAGTATTAGTCTTGTTGGTAACATTTATCTTCTGAAGTAGAGATCACAAATTTTGTCCCTGAGTCAAGACCTGAACCACAGGCATACTTTATCTGGTCTAAGTAATATTGGTGATTATTTGTCTGTATTCTGGATTTGTGATTGTGTCCTCTTGTGACTGGCTGATTATACCTAGGATACTTTCTTCGGGGTTCATCCATGCTGTTGGTTTTTGCAGGATTTTCTCTCTCTCTTTTTTTTTTTTAAGGTTGAATAGTAAAAGGACAGATAATGCAGTAATACATGTTATCTAAAAATGGTCAGACTCATAGATTCAGAGTAGAATGATGGTTACCAGGGGCTAGAGTAGGTGAAAAAAAGTGGGAAATGAAGGGATTGCTAATAGGTGGCCAAAAAGTCCCAATCGTGCAACAGGAGTAAGTTCTAGCAATCTGATATACAACATTATGCCTACAGTTAATAGTGTATTATACACTTTAACATTAGTTGAAAGGGTAGATCTTATGTTAAGTTCCTTTTTTTTCTCACTAGAGAGTACCTGATCTTGCCAGAGAGAGAGAGAGACAGAGAAAGAGAGAGGGAGAGAGTGAGAGAGTGAGAGAGAGAGAGAGTGAGAGAGAGAGAGAGGGAGAGTACGGAGCACACCAAAATCCTTTCTCTCTCTTTCTCACCCTCCTGTTGGGATTTTTGGGCACCCATGCAGACTTTCTCGGTGTATTTCTCAAGCTATTGAGTCTGGAGCTTTAACTGTACAGTTGGCCATGTAGGATCTGGCTGCTTAACCACCAGGCCCATGGAGCTGACTCATCATGTTAAGTACTTATTACCACAATGAAATGAAATGAAAAATGACTGAATGAATAACTAATTATATAAAATAAATAAAAAGTTAAAAAGGTCAGAATTATAGAAGGACGCCCATAACCATTGGGTGATTTTCCATCCCTCTTCCAATAACCTTGATTTCAGTACTTTTAATTTTTTACCTGATATGCCATTCTATATTGGACCTCACTTTGTCCTTCATTTTTCTCTCTTTCCTTTTCTTTCTTTTTAATAAAACTCACTGAACTAAAAAATAAAAATAAATAAAAAAATAAGAGTTGCTTAAGAAATACTACCTTCCTTTTCACAAATATTTTCCAGAAATAGATGTCATCATGCAAGTCTTTTCTCAAGTTCCTCCCAAAGCCTGGGTTGCTATGGAGTTTACCTCCTCCATTTATTGAACAATGTTGGACAAATGTTTTTACTGCAAACAACTGAGTAAAGGCACTGCTCCAGTATTTTGAATTCGATTACAGTCGTGACATGTCAGGACAGGACACAAGGCCAAAGGAAGAATAAATAAACACATCTCGTTCTTGGTGTGGGATTATTTCATGCTAGAAAGAATAGTCTTAGTAGTGAAACCAACATCTGCCTGAGCAACAGTTAAAGGAAGCCCCAGTTCCAGATACGTGGATGCTTCTTGTGCTAGCAATTGAGTATATCAGTGTAGCTTAGCTGTCACTTCCATGTTCTCAAGAAATCCAAGTACTTCTCTAGTTTATCACGTTTCACAGATGAAAGTTAACATTCATTTGTGTAGTATTCGAATATCCTCTCTCTCTTCCAATACCCGTTCAAGACCTCTGATGGCAAAGTCTCTGTATCTTGAAGCCCCTTTTGTACTAAGCCTTTAGCATAGTGCCTCTGTCATTATAAACGTTTTAATAATCCTCTGTTGAATTAGTAAATGAAAGATAGATACTTTAGTTATCATTTGTGTAAAGAGAATTGTGTGTACCAATACCTAATTCTGATTCACAGTATGACAAGCATTGAGGACAAAGCATACATGTCTCAGAATGGTTTAGAATTCATTTGTTCAAGGAGTTGGAAAAAACTCACCTTTCACATGCATTCACTTTAGGGTAATGTTTCTGACCAGAGAGCTGGTGCTTTTCCACATCCTGTTAAATAGCAGCCTAATAGGGTCCTGTATAGGATGCCAGGAAAATTAGGGAATAAAAGCAATCAATGATGGGATACAAGCTGTCTTGTTATGGGTGCCAAGCATCTGATAGTCTCTGATCCTTACTCCTCAGGATCTTCAAGTAGTAATTTTGACTAGCAATTTGAACTCATTTAGCTTGAAGATCTTTTGGCTGTTGTTTGCAAAAATTCTGGACTCTCTTCTGATTGCAGTCTATCTCTGTTTTACTGTATCTATTTGCCTTGAACTTTGTTGATTTCACATATTATTATTTTAAACATTTTTTAAACTTTTTTTAAAAATTATTTTTTCTATGAGATAGAGACAGAGAAACAAGCACTCAAACAGGACCCTCAAACCCCAATCCACCCCGTGTCAGCCAGCCCAAATCTTGGGCATGCATGTGTGCATCCCGTATGTTCAGGGAGGCCCAGGACAGAAAACCAGGACCTTTCCCTGGATTTCCCCTGTGCGTTACCATTGCACCACCACCTGGCCCCTCGCATTTAATTGATCAATGTGTTTAATTGGTCATTGTTTATTTTATGGTCTCTCACATGGCTGTGAGTATGATCACATGTATCTTTTCACTTTTACCTTAGAGACATACCTGTAGCTTAAGATGGATACTTTTCCTCTAAGGAGTTTCCAAAGTCAGTCCTAGAAGAATCATTTTCTAAGAAATGGGAAACTGCAAATATTTCTCTCTTCCAGAATAAAAGGGAGAATTGAGACAATTTCACATAAAACCTTCAGCTTTTAACTATTTTTCAAAAATTAGTACTTTTATATTTAAAAAAAACAAATATTATCCAACTTAAATGATAGATATTATAAGAAGTGAAAATTGCTCCTTTTCTTCTATTACCTAACTCTGCTTCTCAGACAGAACAACAACTCCTGGTATTGGGCATAGCTCAAGCCTGTCTTATACAAGCTCTAAATTTTGTCTAACCTTGGCTATAGTGCAGGGTTTACCCTTGTCCTTCTGAGTAAAGTTAGGCGAATTACTAATATGTTAAGTTTTAGTTTCTTAATTTATAAAATGGAATTTCTAACGGTACCTACTTAATAAGGGTTGTAAAAGGATTTGGTCAGGTAATACACATAAAATGCTTAGCAAAATGGTACATGGAACATGGCAGCTGGTATCCAATGTAAACACAAGTGTATATCTTACATAATTGGGATATTGTTGATCATACTTTATAATTTTTGACTAAAATACGTCTAATATGTCTATTAGACATAGTCTTAGTTTATTTTGTACCGCTATAATGGGGTACTTGAGACTTGGTAATTTAAAAAGAGCAGAAACTAATTTTTCACAGTTCTTGAGGTAGGAAAGTCCTAAATCAGGGCACTTTCACGATTAGTGTCTGATCCCTCTTTCCAGGATGGAATCTGGAATGCTGAATCCTCTGGAGGGGTGGGACCTTGTTCCTCCCCTGTCAGAAGAGAAGAGAGAGCGAAACCACTACTGTAAACCTTTGTCTAGTGACTTGATTCATTTATTAAAGCAGAGCCTTAATTCATAATTTCAAAAAATTTCTGGATATAAGGTGAACTTCTGGGCTGGCTTTGTGGCCTTGTCATTTAAGGCTGCTGGATCCCACATGCTCAACTGCATTGTTCAAGTCCTGGACCCAGTAGTCTAAGGAATATGCCCAGGCATGTGTGTGAGTACTTGTCCAAAATCCCAAAATGAGGGAGAGATGAATGAGAAGGGATTACATCATGACCATTCCCCATGGAGTTCCTTTCTCTTCTCCTCTTTCTGCCTCTCTGGTTATGGATACATACCGATTTGGAAGCAAAAAAAAAAAAAAATAAAAAATGTTCTTATTGACTAATAGTGTCTCAAGAGTTTTGATATTGAGAGGCATACTACCTAGTGCTCATTGGCTCCTTGGTTCCAGGGCCTCCTGCCATTAGTATTGGATTACTGGTTCCTGGCCAAATAGCTTTAATCTCACTTTCCTCTTGTTCTCTTACTAAGAGAGTACATGCATCCTCTAGCAATGACAACAACAAAAAGAAAACGGGGGAGGAGGGGACAAAACTGTTCTGATATTTGCCTAGAGTTACTTCCTGGAGTCTTTGCCTGGAGTCACTTCCAAGGGTTAAAAAAAAAAAATTATAGCCAAAATATTTGTACAAATATATTTGTGTCAATTTTTAGGTAGAGAATGATAAAAGGAGAGAAAAATGAAATTTTGAGTGAAAGTAGCTGTAATTTGTGAAAATAGTAGAATAGCTGCATTTTTTCCATTGAAAATGGTTTTATCAAAGCAATGTTTATAAGAAAGACCACAGTAATATGATAGGCTCATAATAAAAGCAACACTGACTACACTTTGATTTCCACCTTCTGCCCTAGACCCAATGGCTATTATTTTGTCAGAGCTTAGTTTTATAGTATTTTCTTTCATGTCACTAAATAATGTACTGCTCTTTATTTCTATTTTATTTTAATTTTTCTTAAATTTAGTGCGATATTTCTTTAATCTTTCTTTTTAAGTTTCATTGAAGATCAGGTGCAATGTCTCTAAACTACTTACATGAATTAAATAGTCGTTAGTGTTACTGACTCTACATCTTGAGACCCTGTTTCACCAGCATGATCTCGTGCTCTGGATATACATTATTACAATAGAACTTTCTTTGTTCACCAACATTAGTGATATTACTTGACTATTCAAGACACTTCTAGGGACCTTAGTTCATTTTTATTATAGAGAGTTAAAAAGGCAACTAAAATTTAACTGAAAAAGATTTACAGAATGAGTCATTTTCATATAGACAGTCTATTATAAATCTCTGCCTTGGGCCAGCAGGTGGTGTGGTAGTTAAGTCACCCAATCCCACATCATTGACTCCACAGTTTGAGTCCCAGACCCTGTGGCTTGAAAAACACACCAGGCATTTGGGGAAAAAATCCCAAGAGGAGAATGTGGGAGAAGGGATTGTGGCATGGCCATCCTTCCTGGGAGGTGATTTCTCACTTTCTCTCTTTTTCTTTTGTCTCTGGTGAGCATATGTGCCATATAGCAAATAAATAAATGAAATAAAATGAATTAATATTTCAGACGCTAAGACTACCCTAATTTTTACATTAAAGTCAACTTTTGAGTAGAGTGGAAGTTCTTAATTAGAGAAGTGAAAAGGGAATGTTTAAGGATTTACACAAAAATCCCAGTTATGGATACATCCCAATTTGGATGAAAAAAAAATGTTCTTATTGGCTAATAGAGTCTAAGAGTTTTGATAGTGAAAGGCATACATCCTGGTACTCATTGGCTCCTTGGTTCCAGGGCCTCCTGCCACTAGTATTGGATTTACTGGTTTGTGGCCAAATAGCTTTAATCTCACTTTCCTCTTGGTCTTCTCTTACTAAGAAACCGTCTGCAACACATTCACAGAAATTGTAGGTAAGAAATTAAAGGAAATATAGAAAAGGCCTAGTTTTGGTTAACCTAGAGACCTTAAATTTCTTCATTCTAGAATTACTTTGCCCAGTTGCTCCAAATCAATTTATGTTTTATATCCTTTCTCAGTCTTGGCTTTTAATGTTAGCTCAGACTGCATTCGTCCACATATTTATTTTTCTAATGGATGAAAATCATGGAGTTATAATTTCACTCATTCAACAAATTTGCCTTGAATGTCTAATACATACTATTAGGTCTTTGGAAAAGTCATGAAATATTTTTCTGTGCAAAAATGCATCATGGCTTTTCACATGACTCAGGAGGTACTCTTGTAGGTATTTGGGAACAAGCCTCTGTTCTCACAAAGCTTATAACCTAATAAAGAAAGACAGGTAACAAATGATTACTGTGAATATCAGTGAATTGTATAGCATGTTGGAAGGTGACAAATATCACAAAGTAAGGAAAAGCTCAGGGGCCAGCAGATAGTGTGGTGGTTAAGGCTTTGGAATTTTACATGGCTGACTAGAGTTCAACTTCTGGACATGGTGGCTTGCTTTCTCACATTTTCTCTTTCTCTCTCTCTGTGTCTCTCTCTGGTAAATTAAAGAATAATAATAACAGATAAATAAGTAAACGATTCTTTAAAAAAGAAAGGAAAAGTTCAAGCAAGGAATAGGGGATGGGAGTGCAAGAGGGTGAGGCAGGTTGCAACTTTCAGTGTGGTGGTTACAGTGGTCCTCCTTGAAAAGGACACAGGAGCAAAGCGGTGAATAGGTGGCTGATTAGTTTTATGAGTGTTAGAGAAAAGACTTGAGACAAAGAAAGTAATTGATAGATTTTGAAGTGAAAATATATCTGGAACATTCAAGGAACAGCAAGGAAGTCACTATATCTAGTAGGGAGTAAGGGGGAAAGAGACAAAGAGGTGAGGTCAGAGGGAAGGTGGGGTTGCTGTGGCTGAGGTTGTAGGGAGCAGGTCATATTAATCTTGAAGTTCTCTTCAAGGAGTTTGACTTTGACTTGGAGAGTCAAGGAATCATAGAGGGCAGGACTTTGAGCAGAAGAGTGCTAGGATCTGACTCACTTTGTAAAGAGATCACTCTAGCAGCTGTTTGGAGAATACTTTTCTCCTTGTATTATGTTCTATCTTACACCATATTCAAGAATCAACATTTTTTTTTTTTTGCACATAGACATGATTAAATACAGCTCTGAGACCATCACCATCTTCACAATAAATGGTTATAATACATTGCCTTTCTATTTTTAAACAGTGAATTATCAGAGAGAGCAATTATAAAAATAATTCTTTCTCCTCCTCAAATCTAAAATACAAGTTGACTAATTTAAGAAACCTCTGACTACTTATCACTCTTATATTGGAGATGCCTCAGGAAATTTTTGCAGGTTCTATTCTTTTTTTATTTTTATTTTTATTTTTTTACAGTTCATAATGAGCTCCTACTTAGACTATAGGAGTTAATTAATTCTTAACAGTTTTCTGCAACTTATTCTGAGTATTAACTTTAATTGGTAGGTTTTTAAATTTTTTTGGGGGGAGGAGGGTTTATATAGTAAATTTGTATGAGTCCCCATCTGTTTTGTTTTTTGGGTTTTTTTTTTTTTTTTTTTT
>NW_006204157.1:509081-525807 GCF_000334495.1 Tupaia belangeri chinensis | reverse complement strand
AAAAAAAAAAAAAATTACCAGATACCTTGTCTAATGCACCATCTTAGGTTATCTGTGACTTCCATTGTTTTGAGATATTTTATGATTCTGTATATGCAAAACTGTAGTAATAGAAATTATTCTTGTCCATGGAACACAAATGGATTTTTCCAAACAGAGAGAGAATTGGTTAATACCCTGTAGATATTGATCAGTTATGCACCTATTAACAAATTTAGCTCAGCATTTCTATTGTCCATAAATGTGTCTGCTCCTTGAATTCTCCTTAATAGATTTTGACATATCACCAATTCCCTTATTAATTAAGAGTTTAAGTGAAATCTTTGATATGCATCTACTTTATATTTTTATGAGGATATTATTATTTTATCTTTTCAAACATCTCTTTTAGCAAATGTATAGTTCTTGTTATAGATTGTGGTTCAGTCATAAGGAGAGAGTTGTTTTATTATTTTTATTGACATTTCAGGTGTGAACCTCTTTTTTTTTTTGAGAGATTTTCACTGTAGGGTGCGTGCGCTCACCAGACAGACAGAGAGAGACATAGAGACAGAAAGCGAGAAATCACCCCCCAGGGGGGATGGTCACGCCGCAATCCCTTCTTCTCCATTCTCCTCTCGGGATCTTGGGCATGCACGCACACGCGCCCGGCGTGAGTTTTAAGCCACCGGGTCCGGTATGCGAACTGTGGTCGACTACGTGGGAGTCCAGCGACATAGCCATTACGCTAACTGCTGGTTCCCCCCATCTGTTTTTAATTTAGGTGAAAATGTTATCTTATATAAATCCATCACCTGGCTTGAAGCCCTAAAGCAAAAGAGCACAGTGATTAAGCAAAGGAAAATAGGTCCAGTCACAGGTTTCCTGTCTTGACCAGTAAGTTCATTGGTTTCATTCTTTGTTTATCCATTTGTTTACATTTACAACTGGATTTGTACAAAAACTTATCCTTTGAGAATATAAGATTGTATAAAATTAGATCCTGGTTATTCATAAATGTAGATGCAACTTTATCCAAAGCACTATTTAATAAAAGTTTTACTTTTTATTGCTGGTAATACTATTCTGTTGAGTTAAATGACATCACTCAAGATTCAAATTAAAGCAAGTTTAATGTTATTACAGTCTTAGAAAACTGATGTTTACTCTGAAGAATTTATATTAAAAGGTAAGTGCTCTGGGACATTAATAATATATGGCCCTACATATAATCATTAATAAAACATATATTTGTGTTCAAAATATCCAGTAATTTGAGAAGTCTTAAAAATTAATGGAAATGTGTATTATGGAAAATTATACATGGACCTCAAAGTATTTTGCACCAAATAAAACTTGTATTTTAATTTGATTTTTCCAAAAACTTTTTGAAGTGCTCTTGAATTCTTAGTGCTTTCACAGTACACATGACATCTATCAGTACCATTAAACTGTAGTAAATTAATTTTAACAAGGGGGGCAATCAAGGAATGCTGAGTTTACTGTGATATTCTTCAAAATTTTAGCTATAAAATATGGTCTAATAGAGGAAAAAGATTAAGCACCACTGAGTCATGTGAAATAAAAATACAAGTTCAAATTGATTAAAGTGATAAAAAAAACATAAACAGCAGCATGTCAGTTATCTCATTTGAGACTTCCCTTACTTTATGGAATAAGTCTGGAAAAGAAGAAATTTGGTGAACAGAAGCCACTGGTTTTCATGAGAAAATTTGATGTCTCTTGATTAGAAAATTTCCTGATGCATAATATATTTATCTAACAAATATTTAACATGTGCCTGTCACATGTTAACACTGTATTAAGTACTGGAGAAAGAAGGGTGAATGAGACCTTTGTTCTCCACCTTCAGGACTCAATATTCTGTTGGGAAAGAAGGATTAAAAATAAACAGATGAATAAGTCAAATAATTGCACACTGTACTAAGTGCCATAAAAAACCAAACCAAGGACTTAAGTAATAATTAAGTGGAAGTTAGTTTTGATAGGGTAGTTGAGAGTAAGCTTCTCTTTTGAGCTAGCATCACTCTGCATTCTTAGGAAGAAAATGAACAGGTCATATGAAGGGAGTGGACCTGGGCCAAGGGATGAGAAAAGGGAATGGGAATAGCTATCCAGGCTCAGGAAGTGAACATAAATTGTACAAAATCCCTGAAAGAGAAGTGAGATTGATTTATTTCAGTTTCTGAGGCTTCTGGAAGGAACTGATCAAGGAGAAGAGCCAGCCTAGGTGAAGATGGAGAGAGGTAGATGCTAAATTAGAAGGGGTTTACAGAACATGTTAAACAATTTGCACAGCGAATTCACGGGAGGGATTTATTAGAAAGGTGACAATATTATTTATGTTTGAAAGGTTTGTTCTGTCAGAGAAAATGGATTGTGATTAGAGTAAATAAAGAAATAGAAGCTGTCTATTGGAATAGCTCAAACAAGGGATAATGATGACTTTGACCAGAAGGTAGAAGTTGTGATGGTTTATTCAGGACATTTCAGAGGTGGACTACAAGGACTTGCTCACAGATTGGATTTGACAGATAGGCAAGGAAAGAAGAGGAATCAGTAATTTCTAGGTTGAGCACCAGGCAAATTGTGACACCAGAAGGGCATGTTTGAGAAGACAAATGAAATCGCTCTGATTTTGGACATCTAAGCGAAAGCAGACATAGGACTCTACTTTAGAAGGAAAGTCTGGGCTAGATATGAAAGTGTTTGAGTGGAGACATAAATATGTATATATGACTTGGTGGAGGATGAAGTTGAAATTTAGTTACAGAATTGCCTCCCAGGAATGCTTTCTAGCGCCTCCTGTTGTGACTTGGTCCTTCTTTCAGGTCCAGCCTCGCTCTCCAGCCTCTCATAGTGGACCATAGGACAGGCCCTCTTCATTACTCTGGAGCAGTAAATGAATCGGTCTCCTATTCTCTCTGTTTACAGTAATACTTGGTTCTCTTCTTTCTTTAGTTTTTTGAGATAGTGGTAATGTGAAAATGTCATACTATTCTCCTACAATATAATGAAAAATAATAGAAAAGTCTTTAGAGAATTTTTATTGTAATAACTCACCACCACAACTTTTATTGGTTTATAGATACCGTAACAGAGAACAGAGCAGTTTTCTCAATAGTAAGGTCAAGTAGGATGTTAAATTCAAGTCAGCTGGCACCTGATTTTTTTTTTTTTAACCATTAGAATTTTCCTTATTCAGGTCTTGTGTCTAGAATAGCTTTTTCACAAATTAACTTACAATAATGGTTATATTATATTGAAACTGAAATAATCTAAAACATTTGATTTTCTAAGCTTTGCTATAAATTAAATTCCTTTTAACTTCTGTATAAGTAAAGGATGCTTTTAGAACTTAAATAAAATCATAATATTTTGGAGCTAGAAGTGCTTTAGAGATCAATCCTAATGGAGGCCCAAAGAAATTATGTATCTTCCCTAAAGTCATGCAACTTGCTGCAAGAAAAAGCCAGGTGGGAAACAAGTTTCTCCAAGCTGTTCTCTAGAGCCTTCTTTCCCGTCTTTCTAAAGTGATAAACACTGCACAGTGCAAGGTAACTTTTGTAATGCTACTCTGTGCATAAATTACTGATGATTCACTGTCAGATGTTTAGCTATAGTTTTCACCTCTTTTGGAATATTAATTTTCTTTCTCTCAGTGACCCGATAGAAGAGTTTCAGAGTTTATATAGATTAGGTTGATCTTTCTCCTGGAATATATAAAACTCCCATGCGTTATCTTTGCATACTCCAAAATAACTTAGGACTTAGTTACTGAGCACTTGTCCTATGACCAGCTTGGGTAAGAAAAACATTAAATATAAGCTCCTTTGAAAAGTACTCTTCATAATGGTGAGAGTGCATATGTTGTATTATTGGGTCATCAGGAAAGTTATTACACTTCTTTTTCTTTAAAAGAGATTTTTTGCTATAGCGCAAGGGCACTTGTTGGAGACACAAAGAGAGAGAAAGTGTGAAATTACCCCTGAAGGGGGATGACCACACTGCAATCCCTTCTCCTTCATTCTCCTCTCAGGATTTTGGGCACACAGGCACACATGCCCTACGTGAGTTTCAAGCTGCCAAGTCCAGGACTCAAATCATAGTTGGCCATGTGGGAGTCCGTGCCTTAATCACTACACCAACTGCTGGTCCCATCATGACACGTTTTTACATACAGAAACATGGAAAAATATGTTGTGACTTTTCCGAGGATCCAGTAATATAATATAAAAGGATTTTGTTTGTTATTAAATCCTTACTACATATTATAAATATAGTTGTAGGATATATCAGAGAAGAGTTAGGTTAATAGGAATTAATGAAGACAAAAAAATTAAAACTGAAGTACATTTTTAAGAATGGTATTTTGGGATAAAAGATGATTGTTCTAAATTTCATTTTACAGGTTTAATTCTCATGAATCTATTAATATTTAAATTGTTCAATATGTTACATAATCACTTATCACATTTCAGTGATTCCCTGTGGCTTATATATTATCAGACCACATGTCTAGTTAATACAGTTCAACTCATTCACCAAAAATTACTTTGAATGAAAAAGCTGATTTAAATATTACCAAATCTTAAATGAAAGAAAAAAGAGGAAGTTTCCAATGTCTTTAAACTCTCATTAATATTTATTTTTATTTATTTTTTTTGTGAGAGAGTGCATAACACTTTCCCGAGAGAAAATAAAATACCTACCCTCCCCCCACCATGAGGCACCATCACATTGCAGTCCCATCTCTATTTCTCCACTTCTTCAAGGATCTGATCTTTGAGCAGCTGAGGCTGGAACTAGAATTGCAGTTGGCCTTGTGGAATCTGGTTCTTTGCACCACTAAGCTACTAGGCAAGTCTGCTCATTAATCTTTAAATGCTATATCAATCATTATTTAATCCAAGCCTAGGGTTCTTGACTTCTCTCAATTTCTTTATCTCTCTTTCTCTCTCATGGGAGAAATAAACTTGAAGTATTGTATTCCCAGCAATGTTTCAGACATCCTTAAATAATGAGATATACAGGTTTCCACAAAGCCTAGCCCTCAAAACAACACTGAAACACAATTTATCAAAGTTTAAAAATAGATTTATGATGACTTCAGGGGAAATAGATGTACAAGCAACAGATCAAAAGCACCCTGCATAGTCAGGTCGTAGACTAGGTCATGTAGAGACCTTTAAGAAATCTGAGGTGAAAGAAGAAGGTGCTTGTGCTATTTTGAAACTGTTCTGAATCCTGATGGTGGTGGTTACACGAATCTATAAACATGCTAAGATTTCATAGAACCACACACATATGCATGCAAGCAATGAGCACATTGTAAGAAATGGATGAATCCACATGAGGTCTGTAGTTAACAATATTTTATAAGTCTCAGTCTCCTTGTTTTAGTCATGTAGGATGGTCAGGCAAGGTGTTAACACTGGTGAAAGTTGAGTGAAGGTTGTCCAGAAATTCTCAGTACTGTACTTGCAACTTCTTGTCAGTCTTAAATTATTCCAATATAAAAAGTGTTTAAAAAGCAATTTGAATGCAGATGGAAGAATTTAACTTGCAAATTACCTTCAATAAACTTGTCTAGAATTAATTAAATTCCACTGCCTTCTTACTTATCCTCTTATACCCATTGCTTTTTTAAGATAAGGAGACTTTAAAATTTGAGTTACTAGGATAGGTATCCAAGATTAGCTCACTTTCTTCTTCTGCCCATAAGCACTTGATGAGTATCTAGTATGTGGTTACATGGAATAATGGGAACAGGAAAGGGTCTGGACTCATTCTCTGTTTAGAAAACTGATATGATAACAATATCCATTGTCTTACTTATCCTCTTATACCCATTGCTTTTTTTAGGATAAGGAGACTTTAAAATTTGAGTTACTAGGATAGGTATCCAAGATTAGCTCACTTTCTTCTTCTGCCCTTAAGCACTTGATGAGTATCTAGTATGTGGTTACATGGAATAATGGGAACAGGAAAGGGTCTGGACTCATTCTCTGTTTAGAAAACTGATATGATAACAATATCCATTGTACAGAACTTTCGTGTGGATTAAATAAGGTACCGGCTACAGAATCCTCTAGGAGAGTGTTTGGCTCATAGTAAACTCATTTTACAAGGACTAAGGGAATCTGATTCATTTTTGAGAAGGAAAGCATGGAGCTTTCATTCTCAGGGTTCTTATCTGTTTTGGGGAACCAAACTAAACCTAGTCATGCTGTAAAATGGAAACCCTTATGTTGCTACTGACGATGAACATGGTAGGAACAAAGAAAGATGAAACCAACTAAGCTAAATTGATCAGAGGAAGTAATATGGAGGAGACGGAATTCAGCAAATATTGTGTATTCTTGGCAATAAAACAGACATTAGTCAGGTACTTAGATCTTGCTGTATCCTAGCTGTTGAGATATCATTTATAAAACACATTAATTGTTTTTATTGTTAAAGCCATTCCGTACAAAAAGTAATATTATGGTATCTACAACTGAAGCCTAATTCTAAGAATTCAAATTAGTATTCTTGCTAGAGGCACTAAGGTTGCCTGCAGGTTTAAAGCAAGTGATAATAAAACCTATTATAAAACTTGAAGACAAAGATTCATTCTTGAGCAGTGATAGTATTTTTCTAATAGCAGAATATTTATTCACAAAGTGATGAAGGGAAAGTTGATGTGTCATACTCTGCTTATGTAGTTCTTTGAACTTATAACTAATGAAAAATTACTTTCAATTGTCTCTTCTGTCTTGGATAATTTTTAGGTTAGCTGTAGCTATATAAAGGAGAAATTAATTTTCTCTTTCTATGGATTTGGGTAGGCTTTACTTATAGGAATTCTTTTCTGTCTTTTATTTTTATCTGACTCTTAGTGAGCTATATATTTTATTTAAATCAGTTATTTTTGCAAAGAGAGATTCAATTTTTAAAGTAAACATGCTGTATTAAAACTACTTGGCATGGATTCAATGATCTGTTTTTGTTTATTTGTTTGTTTTCTATGTAAATTGTCCAAAGCCAAAAAGAAAGCTAGGGTTGGCCACAGAAGGAAGGGTGAAATAATTTACACTGTACATCTGTGAGTTTAAGTAATAATAGTGCACAGTCACAAATAAAGTGACAAGCTTTCTCTGCTTACTATTACAATAATATTCCCCAGCACTGTACAAAATGCAATTCAAGAAACATCTGATTTTTAAAGGGTGTGAATGGATATTTTACTAATGGCAATACAATAATTATTTTGATTGTGTAAGTTTGCTGTTATTGTGGTGTTTTCACTGGTATCCTTTTCATTTTCAGATTACTGAAAATTCTTTTCAATACATTTTAATAGATAAATTTTAACTAAATCCTCTTTTTATAAATATTCCAGTTTTTGTATATTAAGTACTTGCTCAAGTTCAGACAAATAGTAAGTAATGGAAGTGGTAAATTTATATTAATAAATTATAAACCCATGTTGATTATTATTCCACTTCTACAGAGACAAATAACTAAAAGAATTATACATTTCTAGGAGGCCAATTTATAAGTATTTGTTTTAACATGGTTTCAAAAATATGTTTTTTAAAAAATAAAAAATTTTAACCGTATTTTTCAAAAATATATTAAGAAAAGATAGACTGCTATTACAATGTATTTAATTCTACACTATTACTTTTTTATTTTTAAGACTGTTTATTGTTTTCTTATTTAGAAAGGATTCATATATATTTTTTTTTTGGAGAGGTTTTTCACTATAGGGCGTGTGCGCTCGCCATACAGACAGAGAGAGACATAGAGACAGAAAGTGAGAAATCACCCCCAGGGGGGATGGTCATGCCGCAATCCCTTCTCCTCCATTCTCCTCTTGGGATCTTGGGCATGCACGCACTTGCGCCTGACGTGAGTTTTAAGCCACCGGGTCCGGGACGCGAACCAGTCGACTACGTGGGAGTCCAGCGACATAGCCATTACTCTAACTGCTGGTTCCCCAAAAGGATTCATATTTTATAAAATATTCATTGTATAAAAGTTTAATCACATGGGTCAACTCTGTTGCCTTGTTTTTAATAGAGCTGCATACCATGTGACCTACTCTGGTTTAATAACACCAGAAAACACACCACATGCCAGTGCTTGTGAGTCTCAAATCCCAATGTGATGGTGAAATGGAAGAGAAAAGATCATGTTGTTCCATGTCCCTCAGTGGGTGCTTTCTCTCCCCCCCCCGCCTTCCTTTGGCAAGTGCACATATCCTATGGAAATTAAAAAGAAAAGATGAATAAATAGAGAAAAAACATAAAGAGGATGGCAGAATGCTATACATTTTTTTTTGCATATTTCCACCCAAATTTGATAATGATTCTGATACTGATTCCTTTGGCAAGTGCACATATCCTATGGAAATTAAAAAGAAAAGATGAATAAATAGAGAAAAAACATAAAGAGGATGGCAGAATGCTATAAATTTTTTTTGCATATTTCCACCCAAATTTGATAATGTTACTGATACTATTTAAGTCCAAAAAGTTCTGCTTTTTCTGTTGTTGTCAAAAGAAAGAGGAGAAAGTTTTTTAAAAGAATAAAAGACAAACTAGTATCAAACTGAAAACTTTTTCTGGATTAATGATAAAAAATTTAAAGTGAAAAAAAAAGACACATTCCTCACACTTATTTTATAATGCCTATGTCTTTGGTTTACCTATGATTATCTGTAAGACTCCTGAAGGCTAACTTTTCCCCAAGGTAAATCAGAATTGTCATAGTAATGGTTGATTTGTTAATGAACTTGTCCTCTTGTTTCTTGGTTTGTATTTGGTTTTTACTTATATAAGGTTATGGGTAAAGTCATGATACATTTTTGCACAGAAACAAACCAATAAATGTGTATCTTTCAGCTTTGACCAATAATTTTTCTTTTGATCTGTTTCTTTCCTTAATGTCTTTACTTTTGTCTCCCATATTTTTTCCTTTTCTTTTTTATAGTTAATTTTCTCTTCTCTCCCTTCCTCATCTTTTTCCCCTTCTTTTCTTTCACTTTTTTCTCTTTCCTTCCCTTATTCTTCCTCTTTTCCTTCTTTCTTCCTTCTCTCTTTCCTTTCTTTTTTCTCTTCTGGAAAAGTCATGACACATTTGGCAAACAAAAACAGAAAAATATGTCATGACTTTTCCAACAACCTAATGTGATTTTTATAATTCATTTGCGAAATTACTGATTATCAAAAGCCCTTGGGCATATTGGAAGGAATATACCTTAGTACATTAGTCCCCCGTTATCCTTGAGAAATATGTTCCAAGACCCCCAGTGGATGCCCAGTGATAGTCCTGAACCCTAAATATAGTATATTTTTCCAATCTGATAGTAGAGGTAGTTGTTAAGTGGCTAATAGGCAGGTAGTATATACAGAGTAGTTATGCTGGATAAAGGAATCATTCTTGGTCCTTGGCAGGATGGAATAGGACTGTGAAATTTCAGCATGCTACTCAGAACAGCATACCATTTAAAATCAATGAAGTGTTTTCATTTGATAGCGTTGAACTTCGTTGACCACAGATAACTGAAATCATGGAAACTGAAACCATGGAAAGTGAAACCCCAGATAATGTGGGGTAGGGTGGGATGAGGACAACTGTATTGAACGAATTGGTAACAAATGTTCCTATGTGACTCATGAGGAAAGAAAGCAGTGGTGGGAGAGACTAGGGTGGCTGAGTCTACTCCAGGCCTTTTGCTTCAAGGTGTTGCATAAGAGTCATTTAGAAAACTATTCTGTAGGATCACCCACAGACTAGTGGTTAAGGAAAGCTGGATCCTCCATGGCCGATTGCAGTTGGATTCCCAACCCAGAGGCTTAAAAAACATGCTAGAGGTGCACATGCATCCCAAATATCGACAGGTTGGAGAAATGCTCATGAAGGGATTGCAGTGTTAGCACACCTCACTTTGGAAGGTGCTTTCTCTTTCTTGCTCTTTCTGGTGAATGTAAGTACCTTCTGGAAATTTTTAAAAAGTATGAAATAATATGAAACATTTGAGAAACATTGTCTAGTACTATCCTAATTAAGTCTTAATTATGTAAAAAAATTCAGAATAAATTAACTTTATTTCTTATGATTTTTAGAGGTTAGACTGTATTTTTCAGTAAAAAAGATATAACAGACAAATAGTAACACTATTAGAGATAAGTACATAAACAAATAAATAATTTCCTATTTTCAAGTTCTGTGACTAACTGCCGCAGCTTGGCAGTTTGGTTAATTTTCTGAATCCTTTGAGATCAATAACTCACTTTAAGATTCTGGCAAAGGTAGAACAACAGTCACATTCTGCTGAAATAGTCAAAGTGCAACTGAAAATGGAAATGCAATTAACACCACTACCCACATGTTAGTGTTGTTGTTGGGTTATGGGACCTACCACGTGGGAAGTGTCATCACACAGGACTAATTATCAGGAGTGTTTTTTCTCTCCCATAGAGAATGAAAACAATTTTGAGAAAAATTTTTTATTTAGGCTCTTGGAAATTGACCTTCCTCCTTCAGTTGCATTCTTATTTTTACTTTTTTTTAAGAGATATTTTTTTGCTATAGGTTGCATGTGCTTACCAGAGAGAGAGAAAGAGACAGACAGAAAGCAAGAAATCATGGGGGGCAGTGTGGACAGAGGGAGATGGTCATGCTGGTAATATTGCTTAAAATATGATGATTTCAAGAAGCAATTTTCAGTTTATTTAGTATCTCTTTCAAAAGGGCAGAAAATTTAATGAACCACATACTCACTTTCTACATTTATTGATCAGAATTAAAGCCACGCCCTCTGAAATTTCAAAACAAATATCAAGAATGGTACTGGTTCTGATAAAACATCAGTGAGGGACTCTTGTTTGTTAAACACTGAAAGTAAATTATTTAGGTAAAAATCCAAAATGTAGATTTTCTTATCAAGAGATCCAAATTATCTAGAGAATTCCCAGGGTCATCAGTCATATGTAAATAACATTATGTTTGCTTTGGTCTTTTTGTTTCTCACTCTGTCATTGAGCTGAATCTTGTCATAAAATGTTGGTCTAGGTTTGATGACTGGTGGTGATGTCAGTTCTGATTGGATCAAGCTTGTTTTATTTAGTTTACAGTCAAAACCAAGCCTGGTCATAGTTAAGTAGCTATCCAGTACCTCACTGGTTCTTTGGGAAGATAAACTTCAGGAGCTACTAACAGTATATGCAGAGGAGGAGACTCTTGTGTCAAAGGAACACCAAGCTACTGCAGGATGAGATGCTAGCCCTCAAGAGTTTATTGACACCCTTAGAAAAAGATGCTGAAGTACTTGTTCCCAAACTTTAGCATCAGAATGAAATGGAGAAATTGTTAAAGCACAAATTACAGGGCTCATTTGCCCATACTTGAGTTTCTGATTGAGTAGACCCAAGGCAGGGTCAAAAAATACTTTTAACAAGTGTCCAAGTCTTGCTGGTGGTGTTGATCCAGGAACTACATATTGATGTCTTACTCTGGACATCAAGTCCACAACCTGAATGTGGCTTACCAGAAGTTGTCTGGTATTAAAATATAACTAATGTGTACACCATGGAAAAAGACATTAGATTCAAATCGGTCCTTCCAGAATTAAGCATTTATCTGGATAATTTAGAACCAAGTCTTCTTCTCTCTCAATTATGTAAGCAGAGTCAAGTAGTTCAATAAGCAGGAGTTAGAAATGCTATTGGCCATGACAGTTTTTCAGAATATAAATAGCACACTCTTACAGCCTTCACTCATGAATATTGATTTGCATCAGAAACTTTAGAAGGTCAACCAGCTTGTCATTGAATTCATTATTATAGTGAATACAGATGAGTGTACTTAAAGGAGCAGCAATAAATTATAAATTGATATTTCTTTTGTTAACCAAAACAGAGCCCATTTTATAATCTGCATTGAATATGGTGGTAATGAAGTCCTAATCCAATAAGGGAAATGAGATAAATTTTTTAGGCCTAATGTTAAAAATAATTAGCAAAGATTTATTTGTGAAAGTGTTTTGAGTAAGAAATGTCTATGTAAAGATATTCAACATAGGAAAGCTGTAATTAAGGTTGAACTTTTGAAGAGGATTGAAACCTGGCTTCAAACATAAATTAAATTTAAACGTGTTTTTGAAAAATGAAAATATCTTTATATTTCAGTGAGCAAAGTGGATCTAATAATTTTCTACAAGATCTAAATTACATTGATTAAGGTATCTCTTTCAAGAGTTCTCAAGAGTGTTATCCTAAATTCATTTTTAATTAAAATTTTAACTAATCTAGGCATAAAATTCTCTTTTCTGAATTATTCTTGATATATGTTTAAAATGCAGTAACTCTTCGATATTCCCAGTTAAGGTTACAAAAAACAACAGTTCAATTTGTAGAAGTATTCAAAACAATTTGCTAGGTAGTAGCCAAACTCCTGCCTATTAGAATTAATTCTGTCCAAAGAAATACTTCACAAAAGAACTTTAAAAATTGATGGTTTAAATGAATTCTTTAAATATATGATCTACTTTTATAAAAGCTTAAAAATCTTCACGTAATTTTAAAATTTCTATAAATTTTAGACTTTGACCCTCCAATCTCTCCTTTCTTATAATCTAGTGAAATTCCACAGAATAAACACATTTTTTCCTGAAATGTAGAATAAAAAAGACAGAAACTCCCCCACCTTTAAAAATTAGAGCACTAAGTGGAATAGCTACAATCCCTTGTGGTATTCATCACAGGGGAGATGACAGTCAGGAAATAAATTCAAAACAGGTCAACAATTACAAATTATGATAAATACTATTATGACAACAATTTAGTAGCTGTCATAGATAAAAAAAAATGGATGGAGCCAATAATTTCACAAAATGTTTAAAATAGACCACCTAGAAAGGGTTGCTTTTAGCGCAAAGAAAAGCGGAAGATTATAGGCGAAGGCAGAAAACAGAGTAACTCTTCCTTCAGGCTGTGCTGTCCTCTTCATCGTTGTCCTCCTCCTCCTCCGCCTCCTCCTCCTCTTTTTCTTCTTTTTAGTGTTATTTGTTAACTCCATTAAAGAGGCAGAGAAAGTGAGACAAAGACAAGCACCCAATTGTATCTTCGTAGTGCAGTCCACCCTGGCCTCAGCAGGCCCAGATCATAAGCATGCATACATGCATCTGAAGTACACAGGGAGGCCTCAGGACATGAACCTGAGATCTTCCTATGTGGGTCCAGCATCTGAGAGCATGGAGTTGCTGTTGTGCCACTTCCTGACCGGCACTGCATGTTTTTTTTTTTTTTTAATTTGTTTTAGGTTTGTGCCATAGGGGATACACTCTTGCCAGAGACAGAGGAACAGTGAGAAATCCCCTGAGGGGATAGCCATTCTTTCTCCAGCATTCTCCTCTTAGGATTTGGGGCATGCATGTACATGCACCTGACATGATTTTCAAGTCACCTTGTCCAGAACTCGAACCGTGGTAGGCCATGTGGGAGTCCAGTGCCTTCACCACCAGGCCACCTCCTGGCCCCTGCACTGTATCTTCTTAATGTGAGATTGTTAAATTTCATCCTTGAAGTTCTGCATTAACTCAGGTTAAACCACTAGGTTCCTCTGTTTTACTAACATTTCATGTGAAGCTAGCAGAATTTGGAGCTCAAGTTTGTACTAATGCAATTTTGAATATTTTTCTACTTATGCAGTCTTAGATTTGAATGATTTATATGAAATGCATGCCAATGAAATAATTGCATTGCCTGTCCACCTCCCTTTTAACCCCAGAAAGTGAAATCAGAAGTCAGAATCTGATACTCAACCTTGCTGAGATTCTGTTTCTAGTTCTTTATTATTAATATAAATGTAACTCTCATTAATTGTCTAATTTCCTCTCTTTTCCTATAAAAAAGGCATTCTTTTTTTTTAAGGGACATGAAGGCAATGTTTATTTTATAAATTAATATTTAAATTTATGAAATTACTGCGTGCATATTGCAAAAAAACCCCATAAATATATACATTTTAATCCCCCCCTTTTTTAGAGAGATTTTTGCTGTAGGGCATGTGTGTTCACAGAGACAGAGAGATAGAGAGCAAAAAATCACCTCCCAGGGGAGAGGGCCTCACCACAATTCCCTCTCCTCCATTTTCTTCTCGGGATCTTGGGCATGCACCCAGCATGAGTTTTAAGCTGCCAGGTTCAGGACTCGAACTGTGGTTGACTGTGTGGGAGTCCAGCAATGTAACCACTACGCCATCTGCTGGTACCTTAAATTCCCCCTTTTGCATTTATTAGAGATAATTGAAATGTATAGTTTTGTATTTTTCTCCCAGATGTATTACACTGGTGTGTGTACACATACACTGAAGATATATATTTAATTTTATGTATATATATATATATATAATATATAATATATAATTGAATTATATATTCAATGAATTGCACCATGATAATAAACGACCCCCAAAATCTCAGTGACATTGAATGGTAGTTTGATTTTCTCTTTAGCATTATTTGTCCTAGATAGATCAGCAGGGGAGACCTGTTCAGAAACCCAAGATATTGGAGCAGCTACTACCTGAGACCTTGCCTGTCGAAATGTTACAAGAAAGATCTCAGTGTCTCAAACCAACAAGTAAATACTTTGGCCCAGAAGTGATTCATATCACTTCCACTCACAACTCACTGTAAATAACTCATCGTTTCTACCCAACCATCGGCACTGAGAACTACAGTCCTATCAGTCTAAAAGAGATTAAAAAATATATTTGTAGAGAATAGTTCTAAAAATGACAGTATTCAGGACCAGCAGTTGGCATAATGACTATTTCCTTGGACTCCCATGTTAGTCAACCATGGTTCAAGTCCTGGACCCAGTGGCTTAAACTCACGCTGGGTGCGTGTGCATGCGTGCCCAAGATCCGGAGAGAAGAATGGAGGAGAAGAGATTGTGGTGTGGCCATTCGCCCTGCGGGGGTTGGGTGGGTGATTTCTCACTTTCTGTCTCTCTGTCTTTCTGGCAAGCACACGTGCCCTATAGCAAAAACCTTTCAAAAAAAAATGGCAGTATTCTTCAGTTACTTTCTCTATTTAGTGATGTGTCATTAACATACACAGTTTTTATATACATTATCTATTTTTATTTCATTTTTTTCTAAATTTAATAAGTCAGAATTAGGTATATAGATAAAAGATAGTCACTTTTGTTACTCTTATTGAATGTATCAAAGAAGATACCTGAAAAATTTGATTAATTCTAAAATTAGAGACTAACTCAAATTGAACTAAAATTCATTTAGTTGTTATGCAGAAAATAACCACTGTGAAATCAAGGAAGAAAAAAGTTTATTCAAATTAAAATTAACAATGAGTTTAAAAGTTGATACTAACAGACCTATGTGTTCATTCAGATGCATATTAAGTTGTTAGCTCATTCAGGTATTATACTTAAGTATGGGTGGTCAAATTAAAAATATTAGGTAATAAAGGGGAGGGCTACCTGCTAGTTAGAGAACACAGATGTCATATATTTAAAAGAAATCATAGTTTATGTAATGTTAATATAAAACAGTAGGGTGATAGTATTTATAAATGATTAAACTTTTCCTGCTTATATACTAGCATCTTTGCTAAAGTTTTTGATATGTAAGTTATCTTTTTTGTTCAACAAGTATTCATTGAGCATTTACTATATACCAGGCATGGCTCTAACCTCCAGACATATGGCGGTGAATAAATATGATACCACAAATCTACCTTTCAACTTTTCCCCAAATATAGCAAAAAAGAAAAGTTACATTCACCCGTTGAACTGGCTGTAGCAAATTACAGTACATGACTGAGCCTGAAATCAGTGGGGTGGGAAAATATGTCTACCTAGAAGGAAACCAGAAAAGGGTACAAAGAAAGCTTGTGACTGAGAACAAGTAATGCAGTCCAGCACACTAGTAAATATTTTCCAAGGAGCCACTGAGTTTTGCTATATTTAGCACCATTATTTCAGCACTCTTAGGCATATGTAGCCTTATAAGATTGGTATTCAAGATAACTTACAATTGCTTTATAACAGAGGTCAGCAACCATATCCAGAATGAAGGGAACTGAGAGATCAATTTCAGTCTCACTCATTCATTCCCATATTCATTTACTCATGATATTCAACTAATTTTTTGACTATCCACCATGTGTCAGACACATGCTAGCCCTAGGGATTCAAAAGTAAATACAACAGACATATTCATGAAAAGTACATTTTTGGTAGAGAGTAGATGAAAATTTTAAATGACTTATTAAAAGTAAATCAAACAGAAACCAGCAGATGGTGTAATGGTTATATCACTGGACTCCCATGTAGTCGACCATGGTTTGAGTCCTGGACCCAGCAACTTGAAACTCATGCCAGGTGTATTTGTGTGTTTGCCCAAAATCCTGAGAGGAGACTAGAGAAGAATTGTGGCATGGCTCTCCCCACTGGGAGGTGATTTATCACTTTTTGTCTCTCTTTCTCTTTCTATCTCTGGTGAGCACACACACCCCATAGCAAAAATCTCTCTTAAATAAATAAGTAAATCAGACAATAATATATACTATAAATAAATATAAATATTTGCAGGTTTTCAGGGAGTATGGTTATGACAGTTTTAGAGAGACCAAAGTCACTTGCCTGAAATGATAGCTGAATGAACTGAGGAAGCATGACATGTGACCCTGGTAGGTTACCGCTGTAGC
>NW_006204157.1:492330-509050 GCF_000334495.1 Tupaia belangeri chinensis | reverse complement strand
GAAATAGCAAGTTCAGTTGTCTAGAGGTGTGATCCTACTTAGAGCATTTAACGAAGAGTGAGAAATGCGGCTGAAATAGAGTAAGGTGAGAGAAGGTAGAGCTGAGATCAGAGAGTAGTGGAAAGCAAGATAGTAATGGAACTTGGAAACCACAGGAAGAAATTGGAGTTTTATTTTGAATAATAAAGTTATTGCAATGTTTGAGCAGATCTTGTTACTCTTTTAATTCAGGTGTCATCAGTAACTTTTTTTTTATCAATTCAAAACTTTTTTTTAGCTTGCAGTTACTGTGCTCTATTTTCAGGGATTGATTTATGCTTTCTAAAAAAGAAGTGATTGACCAGCCAGCCTGTGGCATTGTAGGGAGGTGGTTGGATCCCACATGACCAACTACGTGGTTGGAATACTGGACCGACCTGTTTTAGAAACTTGCTGGGCATTTGTACATGTGTGCCCAATATCCAAAAAGGAGGGAAAGAAGAAGAAGGTATTGCAGTGTGACCATTCTACCTGGGTGGGGAATGCTTCCTCACTCCTGCCATCCCTAACAGCAAGCTCATGCACCCTCTGACAAATTAAAAAAAAAAAAAAAAAAAGAGTGCTGATGTGCTCTTTTGCTCTATACTAAGTTTGGTCATGATATTATCTTCTCCAGAAACTCCAATATTCTTAAAGATGTCAGGGCTTGTCTGGCTCATTCATTTCTTCTTCCATGCCATTAATGTCCCACGAGTTTGTGGTAATTTTACTTTGTGTCTCTCTCAGTGGTTGCGTACCATAAGTGATGACAAGCCATGGGTGTTGTAAGTCATTGTGCTTTCTGTACTTGGGACTGATGTAACCACTGGCAAGTTGTCGGTCACTTCTGAGTGCACAGGAGGAAGCTTTTATGATCTTTGTTTTCCTGTCTTTCCTTCTAATGGACAGGGTCATGTGTATTCACTTTTTCAGCAGTTACTAAAGTGCTTGAGCTCCAAGGAGAACAGGATTGCTCTTATGAACTGATTTCTGCCTCTGGCCTCTGAAACTATTCTCCAGATTTACCTCTGATTCAGAGAAGCTGTGTTCATTAGTAAGAAGAGAGTCAGGAGCTTGCTTGTATCCTCCCTGGCCCTGCCAGTCTGCTCTTTTCAGCAGTTGCTTACTCAGCAAAGGTAGACAGGTGAGAACTGAGAGGCAAACCAAGTTGGGATTTTGTCAAGCTACTATCTTCCAATAATCCTCTGACTGTATTTCTATGGAACTTTCCTAACTCTTAGATGCAACTAATGTTTCTCAAGCATTTAAGTACAACAAAATGCCTTTACAAATACCATTTCCATTTTACATGTATTTGTAACTACATAGAATTCAAGTAATATAACTTTTAGGAAACATTGGGTTTTTGAAAAAGTCATGATACATGTTTGCATAGAAAACTAGAAAAAAAGAGTCATGACTTTTCTGACAACCCGATAAAATGTCTGTTAAAACAACTGCCATTTACTTCTGTATTGATTATTACTGAAAATATGCTATGTAATTCCTTGAAAATGATCAGTTCTATGCTGACTTTGCAGATGTTTATGTAAGATACTTTTAGTTACTCATTGGTGTGGTTTATAGGGCATTCCATATTATAACAGTGAAGAGTTATGCATGTGATTTACTCAAAGTGAGCACCAAAAAATGTAAAGCATTTATAATGCATCAAGAACAAGGTGTTAACAAGTAAAACTGCCATCACTGGAAGCTTATGAACCACATTCAGTGAACTCAACTAAATTACAAAATAGAAACAGTTAGAAAACAGAAAGCAAGCTTCTTCTTGAGCTATTGAAACACCTAAGTGAAGAAATGGCAGACGAAAACTTTAGAGAGGGAAAAATGTGTAGCACAGTGTGTAACAAATCTAAGAGTATGACTTTTTTTTTTTAAAAATCTCTATCTTACTGTCAAAACCCCCCCCCAAAATTCAGAAAATTATGAAGAAAATAAATAAACATAGCTGTAATAAGTTGGTTCAGGAAATATAACCATTAACAAGTCAGAGTTTCTTTCTGGTCTCTTTATGTAGAAACACCACACACACACACACACACACACACACACACACACATACATACACATGAGATTTCAAAAAGTTTTGTGAAAAATAGAATTAAATTATGAATTTATTTTGGTACAAACTTTTTTAAATTCATGAATTTATAATATACATTTTTCATGACTTTTTTTTTTGTTGTTAAATCATAGTGTGTACCTTCTCATGCAAGGGAGGGAGGAAGAGCACCTGGGACAGAGACCCATCAGGTCGTGATCTCCCTTCCCTAGCTCTGCAGCTCGTCAGGACCCTGGGTACATATGTGTCCTCCTGGTATATCAGGCTCACCAGTGGAACTGGACCCAGAGTTGGCCATTTGGCTTTCCACCTTGCAGGGCACTGCATCACTGCTGTGACGGTGTCTGGGTTCCATAAACTTTAAAAAATTCCTTGTATATACCTATATCATGTGTGTGTGTATAAGTGTGTGTGTAGACATACATAATATGTATTACTGTATAAACTACTTCATAGAATGAATTTCTCATTTCAAAAATATTCTGGCTATATAAATACAAATGTCTACTATATAGTAAAATGTTAAAAATGGTTGGAAGCAAAACCCCCATTATTGAAAAATATGGGATACATGGTTTTGTCCTCAGAATTTTTCTTACATAATTGAACAAAAAAGCTCCATTTGCACAGACGTGTGAAGAATGAACTAATAGTGTGGCTTGGTTTGTTTATTTCCTGTTGATAAGGTCAGCATACAAAAAGGCTTTTTCTGTATTTATAGATGGTTAGCCTACCTATATGAACCACTAGCCAGGCAAAATGAACATTTATGGGTAACTAATAATGCATCTCCAAAATGAAAGTGATTATTTTTGAGCTAAGATGAAGTTCATAAAATAAATCATTTCTATGGCACTGAGAAGCCAAAATCAGTAGTCTACATGTTTTCTCTGAAAGGATTATGGTTTATATTTTCAAATAGCACTTTTTTTTCCAAATAGACCTTTATATATGCCATTTATTTCACAGAGAAAATTAAAGGACTGAATAATTTTTTTACTTTATTACATGAAAATTAAGGCACTAATTATACATTGTGAATGTCTACCCTAAAATGTGAAATTAGTTATGTAGTTGGTATGCTGAATTTTTTAACTGAACATTTTTTCATTTTAATGTGTTTTTCTCTTAAGTCCTAAGGGAACTTGTTAGACAAAGTGTAGATTTTATTATAAAAATAGCTCCATGGTGACTAAGGATATACTTCTCAACATTTAAGCTAATATCCATTTTGTATAACATTTCTTTCTTAATAATATGGAGGCTATGTTACTTATGCAGATGCATTTCTAATTTATTTTTACTTAATTTTTTTGTTACTTTTGATTGGCAAAATAAATTATTCAAGTGATGAATCTGTATAAATGGAAGACTGACTTTACACTTTATTAAGTTTGTGACATTGATACAATGAGGTGTATTTAAAAGACATAAAGGAGAAGCTTCTATACAGGTGTTTAAAAAATGTAGTTATTCAGGTCACTTAACTTGTGATAAAGTTGTGTTTATTATCCGCTCAACATGATTAAATCAATTGGATCTCTACTAGACAAAATTCATTTACATTGTTATGGATGAGAATAATTTGCATTTATATCAGATTTCTTCAAGCTAATTTATACCACTAGAGAGATACAAAATAGCCTGTTCAATAGAAACTTAGACCAAGATGTTCAGCTTATACAAGGAAACTTCAAAAAGTTCATGAGAAAGTGGAATTAATAAAGAAAAATTTTAAAACATATACCTAATTTCTCAACATAAACTTTATCAAGTACAGCATATTTTTGTAAGTAATATCAGCCATTTGAACCATCCCTAAATAACCAAGGGTCCTGGGAATTTAGCATATCAGTACAGTCCTTTTTACATTATTAACTAAAAAAGAAATGGATGACAATAAATATTTTTTTAAGATCAGAAAATAAAATCAGAAGAAACTGAATCAAGACTATCAGATGAATTCTTAATGATTTGCCATTGGCATTTTCAAAATTCCCTCTTTTTGATGGGAAGAATGAATAGAACCATTGTCATGGTGGAAACAGACTGAGACAAGCTTTTTTAAGCATTTTGCTGGTAACATTTTGGCTAACTTTCTTGAAACACTTCCCTAGTAAGCACATGTTCTTCATTCTTTAGTCCTCCAGAAGTCAACAAGCAAAATGCCTTGAACATCACAGAAACTGCCATGACCTTTGCTCTTGTTCAGTCTACTACTGTTTTGACTGAACCAATTCTCTCTTGGTAGCTATTTTTTTTATTATTATTTTAGTTTTAAGTTTTTTGCCATAAGGTGTGTCTGCTTACCAGAGAGAACAGGGAAAATGAGAACTACATTCTCCCCACAAGGCAATAGCCATGTTGTAACCCCTTCTTCATTCTGTTTTTGGGATCCTGGGCACACATGCACACGTCCTAGCATGAGTTTCAAGCCACTAGGTCTGGGACTTGAAATGCAGTTGGCTATGTGGGAAATCAAGAACCTTAACCACCATACTCGCTACTGACCCCAGTAGTTATTGTTTTGATTGTGCTTTGTCTTCAGGATCATACTGATGAAGCCATGTGTAATCTTTTGTTACAGTTCTTCCAAAATATGCTTCAAGATCTTGATCCTACTTGATTCTATCTCTTCCATTGTAAGCTGTGCTCTTATCTTCATCTGATCTTGGGACTATTTAGTCCCCAGTGAGAAGAAAGTTTGGTCGACTTTAATTTTTAAATCAGAATTATATAAGCTGGACCAAATGAAATGTCTATGGTTTGGCTATTGTTTCTGCTATTAATTGCTGGTCCTTTACAAGAAGGGCATGAACAATATTTTTATTTTCACAAATTGATGATGGTCTGCTGCTATGGATATCAATTTCAACCCCTTCCTTCTTAAAATAAGTTACTCATTTATAAATTTATGATTTTTTGGGACTGTCCCCATAAACATTATATAAAGCATTAATAATTTCACCATACTTCCACCCAAGCTTCATCATATATTTGTTATTTGTTTTTGCTTCAATTTTAGTAGAATTCATGTTGCTCTGATAGGTGCTCTTTCCAAACTGATGTCTTATCTTTCTTAGTACCTCAAACTGGATCTTCTTCCAACATGTTATAAGTTAATGTGAGTTTATTTTAGTGTAAAAAGTTTAAATTCACACATAGTTTATTTCATAATATGTATTTTCAATGAACTTTTTGAAGATCCTCTGTAGAATCTGATAATCTCAGGCGATCCACTAGACAATGTAGAGACTAACCTTAAAAGATGCCTAGTGGTCTGTCTTACCCTTTACCAAGATTGGAATAATATTCTTTGGTGGTTGTTGTTTAGAGAGAGATTTTTGCTATAAGGTGTGTGTGTTTGCTGGAGAGACAGTGAGATGTAAAGTCAAAACATCATCCAGAGGGGATGGCCATGTCACAATCCCTTTTTCTCCATTCTCCTCTTTGGATTTTGGGCATGCAAATGCATGTGCTGGTGTGGGTTTAAGGTCCCAGGTTCTGGACTTGAACCCTTGTTGACTACCTGTGAGTCCAGTGATGTAATCATTATGTCACCTGCTGGCCCCTGGAATAATTTTTTTAATGTGTAAAATTCTCCTTCTCCTTCTCCTTCTTCTCCTTCTTTGAGATTTTTGCTATAGGGCACATGTGCTCACCAGAGAGAGATAGAGAGACAGAAAGAGAGGTTACCCCCTCAGGGGAGAGGGCCATACCACAGTCCCTTCTCTTCCATTCTCCTCTCCAGATTTTGGGCATGCATGCACATGCTTGGTGAGAGTTTTAAGTTGCCAGGTCTGGGACTCGAACTGTGGTTGTCTATGTAGAAGTCCAGCAACATAACCATTTTATACCATCTTCTGGTCCCCTAGATTTTCTTCTTAATGTGGAACAACAACAGCAAACAGATGAGAGAACTTTTTTTTTTTTTTCATTTCTTTTCTAAAAAGGCAATTTAATCTGGGTACAAATCTCTAACCAACAGCTTTTCATTATGCTAGGCATTTTTGGATAACTGTCCCCATTATTCTTCTTCAATACAAACACAATGCAGTGCCTGACAGTCATTTGATATTCTTAACCAACTTATATTTTTGAGACATGAGTTTTATATTTTGTATTTTTAACTTGGATGTTTTGGGTTTATTGTGTAAATGCATAGAAACTGGAGTTAAATGTACATGTATGTACTTTGTACATTGGGGAGGTCAGAAATGTTTGGTGTAGAAAATGACTCATAGGTGTTGATATTAACTCTCAACTATGTCACTATGAATAATTTTGAACTGAATAGATTTCATAAACAAAATGCCAAGAGCAGTTTTTCACCATGCTTCTAATTTCTTGATTAACAAATCAATTATTGCTAAAATATGATTTGTAGGCTACTTTTCTTCTCATATAACTGAGAAATGTACATTCCAAAGATAATAGACACTATTGTATTACCCAATTTACTACTTTTCTCCTTCCTGTTTCTAAACATACGTAAACTTCCATGTATCATTGTATCTTTTTCTCTCATCTGAGATTAAGCACAATTTATTACCTTTTCCAACATCAACACTTTATTACAAATTATTTAGGGCTTTGAGCATAAGTTTTTGACTCTCTCTAATGTTAAAAACCTTCCTGTTTACATATCACACTTAAGTAATCATATTTACTCTTCTTTCTTTAAACAGAAAAATAGAATAAACCTGCACTCA
The DNA here is from genome assembly GCF_000334495.1 of Tupaia belangeri chinensis. Classification (NCBI taxonomy): domain Eukaryota; kingdom Metazoa; phylum Chordata; class Mammalia; order Scandentia; family Tupaiidae; genus Tupaia; species Tupaia belangeri. The sequence continues at coordinate 502,237 of NW_006204157.1, read as the reverse complement.
CACTTAAACCTTTAGCCTCAATTTAGCCACTTTTCTCTATCCTTCTACATCTAGTAGTAGTGCTGCTACTTCATCATCCTGTTCCACCTCTTTTTTTCTTTTTAGGTTTTACACTCAATCACTGTGTATCATTACAGCATACCAAATGAATGTTCCCATCATGAATACACTGTCTATTCGTTTAGTCAAAGATATTACCATACATATTATCATCAACACATAATTTTCCATTTTATCCCTTAAGTGTGAGGGACTCAAGAGGAAAGAATCATTCCTATTCTCTTAAGTCCATTAACACTTGGTTTTTACTCCTATTACAGGAAATCATCTTTCAGAGTCCAGTGGTTAATTTTCTAATTGCTGAATCCAGTGGCCTATGTTAGTTTCTTTTTTGTCTTTTCTTTCTTTCTTTCTTTTTTTTTTCCCACAGCCTTGACACAGTCTTCTTACCTTCCTTTCTTGAAATTTTTTCTTGGCTTTCAGAATATCATTCAATTTCATTACACTCACCTCCATGCCCTTAGTTTTCCTCCAAATGTTGGACCTTTTATCTATCTTTCTATTCTCCTTCCTTCCTTCCTTAACATCTTGGTTTTCTTCTTATTTCTCCTGTTCTGAGTGGTAACATTTATGCCCAAGATATCAAGTGCCATCTAGAGCTGTTTATTTCAGCTGTTTGTCCTCTCTATCTGGACTCTCTCCCCAAATCCCCTTTTAGATTTGTAACTCAAACAAAATGAATTTGTAATTGAAACTTAAAATGTCACAAATAGTTTTACTTTCTTCCTTCTGTCTCATTTTTATCTTGATTAATGATATTATCACATTAAATCTCTATAAGAAAAGTTAGTGTCATTATAACTTTTGCCTTGACCTTCATTTCCAAATGTAATTAATTAAAAACTTACTTATTAATCTCCTTCTGTTACCCCTTCTCTAGCTCAACTTGTGTTCAAACTACTATCTTTTAACTATTGAAAATGCTAAAAAATAGGGTGACAAATTTCTTTCTTCAGCTATAATAATAATATTATCCTTTCCATTCTTTGGTTTGTAACAGAATTTTTCATGATTATGTGGTCACCCATGAGTTTCAAAACTCCAATCCTTTTCCCAAACTATGCTCTTTCCTGAGATTATCTTTTGGTAGTTTCTTAGTACAGCAAAGTTTTTTATTCTTTTCTTTTGGAGAGAGATTTTTTTGCTATCAGGCATGTGTGCTCACTGGAGAAAGAGAGAGACAACGAGACAGAAAGTGAGAAATCCCCTGCCCCAAGAGGGGGATGGTCATGACACAAAATCTTCTCCATTCTCCTCTTGGGGATTTGGGTACGAATGCACATGTGCCCAGTGTGAGTTTTAAGGTGCTGGGTCTGGGACTCAAACCATGGTCAAACATGGGAGTCCTGTGGCATAACCCTAATGCCATCTGCTGGCCTTGCTAAAGCAAACTTTTATACATTAATCAAGACTTAGTTAAAACACCACTTTCTGTATGAACATTATCTTGGATATCCAAAGTAGAATCAGACACTTTGTTCTTTGAGCAAGATTTGGTTATACAAAAATACAATCTATTTATGCGTCTGGCTTCCCCACTATTTGAGAGCAAGGAATGTAGTTTATTAATCTCTGTATTTTCAGATCCTATTGTAAGTCTTAGCCAAGTCTTGGCTAAGACTTGCATTGTAAAGAATGACTTTTGGTGGAATGGGGATACTCTTTTATAATGATATACTTATCTTTGTTTGGGGATTATGCCATTAAATTCTCTTTTTGAATTTCATTTAACTCTTACCTTTTGAATTGATTTCAGAGATCTTTTCAGATGAATGTGTGTGTGTGTGTGTGTGTGTGTGTGATCTATGAGAATGTAAATATAGTCAAAACTGACGACTCTCAGGGTTCATTCTGGCTCATAAATTATAGAATTTTCTTTAGGATCTTAGATATTTGTAAACATGAACCACTTTGATTCTTTTGGCAATACCGTCTTTGTGGTCGTACATAAAATCCTCTTTAGTTGACACTTGTGTTCTGCCTTATGATTTTTTCCTTAAAATTAGAATAAAAAAACAAAACAAAACAAAAAATGCACCACTCATGACATAGTAGTTCTAAGTATTAGTTTTTTTACTAAGAAAATGTTTTTGTAAATCATATTGTTGGCAATTTTGACAAGACTAGTTCAAATTATTTTAATTTACATAACGTTTGGTTAAAAAAAATTTGGATGAGAAAATATTCTTTAGTTCTTTATGACAAACTCATATGTATTGTATAAACTTTAAATATTTTCTCTATGTCCAGTTTGACTACATGGTCAGTAAGATGTGGTTGGTCATTTGGCAAAACTGACTTCTGAAAAGTAGACAACATATTTTGATAAAAATAATCTTGTAACCCAAGGTCAGTGAGAAACTGATGAGCTGTGAGGAACTTTGTGTCTCTTTTTATCTTGTAGCTACACATCAGTATTACATTTTTTTGGTGAATTATAATTCTTCATGCAGAAAAATGTTCCATGTGGAACTTCAAAGACAACCTACTGAGAAACCAAGAGAATATTTAATAATGCTCATGAGCAATGAGGCATGAATGATCAAATGAAAGGCTTCTCAGTTAGCTATTGATTATTCTATCATGGCAGGTAGCTTCAAACACCACTGACAATCTTTTGAACATTACCTTCATCTCCTAATACTTGTCTCTATCACCAGAAGAAAATTACTTTTCTTGACCTTCCATAAAAGCCAGATGTATTTTGTATTATTTATTGATCTTATAATATAATATTCTTTGGTGGATAAATGAGACTTATCAAGTTCAAATAAGTTATAATTTTAGGAACTTTAAGGTAACCCTTATGTCTTCACTTAATGCTAAAGAAAATTTTCAGTTCTGTTCTTCCAGAACACCATCCAAGATGGAAAAATTTAAGTTGAGGGGCCAGCAGGTGATGTGGTTAAAGACACTGGACTCCCACATGGATGACCATGGTTCAAGTCCTGGATCTGGTGGCTTGCTTTCTTGCTTTCTCCCTCTCTCTCTGGGTGTCTTACTCGCATCAAATTAAAAATAACAATCATGATAAATAAAATAAAGGAGATAATTCTTTAAAAAATAAATTGAAAGTGAGGCTTTATATTAGATGTCTTAATATCATGTATGGATAGTGCCATTTGGCAAATACCCCTTAATATCCAAAAAATTTGTGAATTGTAACTAAGTGATACCTTAGCTTACTAGTGCTCATGGTTACTTCCTTTACTAAAATGACAAAACAAGTCTAAGCATTAGTTTGAGACTAAAGAAGAAAATATGCATGTTCATTAACATCATTTTGATATGGTAATAGTCTTCAAAGAAGGAAGCAGCCTTAAAAGCAATAAATATATAATGTAGTTTAGAATTAGGCAGGCCCACATCAGCACAATTTACTGTATTACTAATCATGCTTGGAAATAATTCTACTGATTGTAGCTATTACTTATATCCTAAATAAGGCCAACTTAAAATTCTTAATTTAAGAAAGTTTCAATATAAGCCCCCAAATATTAAAAATATAAATAAAAATTTATCATAGAAAGTTGAAGACTATTGTATCTTGTGTTGATGTTCCACCTGGAGAATCTGATTATATCTTGTGGATTTCTTTCATTAACCCATATGGTCATCAATAAATATTTCATGCAGTGCTTTTGAAATTGTGTTTAATACCTTGTCCCCCACTTTTGTTGCTCATGTTCACAGATAAGTACTGACATCAGAAGTCAGTAGAAGCAAAAGTTGCTGCTATCTTGAGTGCATCTAAAATTAGTTTATTTTTATGGGTACTCAATTCAGTTCTATTTTATTTATCTATTTAGTGATTTATTACATGTTGGACTTTAATAAAACAGCTATGTGCTATAGTTGAGAGTGAAGAGGAATTGCTTTATGTGCCTAGGATTGGATAAGAGAACTTATGTGCATGTAGAAGTGAATTGCTATTATATTAGTTCCAATAACTTATGATTTATGATAACACAGATAAATCATAAATCAGTATATAGATGCATTCTTGCTTATTCATTTTTTGCAATGATGTATTTATTTTTTCACTTAATTTACACGGCACAGTGTGAGTTAGAACTATGGTAATCTTTGCTCTATGGAATCTTCTGGTACTGTGAGATTTACCTTTTTTTTCAAGAAACATTAATAAAAATAGACCTTCCTTATATTTGTGCAGCATTGTTACTTCTAAAAGTTTCATGAGTCACCATTTCACTCATTTCCATGGCAACCATGTAAGTCAGGTTTCTGGAAACTAAATATTACAATAGAAAATATAAACTCCAGATGAAGCTTTGGATTCTTGCTTACCTAAGTAATTCAGTTGTGTCTGACATGTGTTTGAAAGATCAATGCCTTAGACACTTTGATGACACTTTCAGAAGCCAAGAGACAGTTGACCTTATGTTCTCAGCTTTCTCAAAGATAATGGTATCTATCTTTCAAAGAAGTAAGGTTTGAGAAAAACAACAGATTTTTTTACCCTTTCCCAGCTCCTCCCTCATAATTAATTCCTCTACAATCCATGGAAAATCTTTTATTTATTTATTTATTTATTTTTTATTTATTTATTTTTTGTGAGAGGGTGTATGTGCTGGCTGGAGAGAGACAAAGAGAGAAGGAAAGAGAAAGCAACCCCCGTGGAAAATGGTCACCCCCAATCCGCTCTCCATTTCTCCATCCTGATGGGTTTGGGGCACTGTCTCACATATGTCCTCCACGTTTTTCAAGCTGTTGGTCTGGGATTGAAACCGCATAGTCAGCCATATAGGATCTAGTCACTCCAACCACCAGGCCACAGGCTGACTGGGGAAATCTTTATAAAGGTGTATAGATTCAACATATTCTTAACAAATCTTAAACAGATAAATGAAGTTGAGAATTATGAAGATTAATAAATGTTCACTCATTCTACAAATACTACTTGAGGGCCTACCATGTTTTATATATTGTCTGGGACTGAAGATGCAGCAGTGGACAAGAAAGATAAGTTTTCTGTTTTTATGGTACTTACATTCGAGGGAGAGAAGAAAGCCAATGTAAAAAGTAACAGTGGTAAGATCTATAAAGAAAATGGTACCAGGTGATTTGATTTGAAGAGAAAACATGAATATTTGATATTTAAAAAATGGCATTTCAGAGAGATTGCATAAAATTGCAAATAAAATTATTTCTAATGTTTTTTGAATCTTTGACACCTGTAAGAAATATTCAGCCAGAGAGTCAGCAGCAATAAAAGGCACAATATGAAGCAATATGATACTACTGCAGTTGGTTGTTCTTATTTTTTTAAGTTTACTTAATTCTTCTGAGAATGAAAAAGACAGGCAACTTTAACAGGACTCTCGCCCCACAGTCTACCTCTGCTCTCACCCTAGTATGCTCAAGGAGGTCCCAGGATGTGAACCTAGGTCCTTTTCCCTGTGGGTCCAGTTGCATTACTGCTATACCTCTGGCTAGCCCCTTCTTGTTTCTGTTTATAGTCATCAAGTACTGCTCTCTACTTCTGCCAAGTAGGTTAGCAACCTGCTTCCCACCTACCTTTCTAGGCTCAAGATTTCTTTCCCTCTTCTTTGAATATTTCATTCTAATAATACAAACAGTTTTAAAATCTATGGAAAATGAGATTAAAATAGAAGTTTATTTTGGTGCACAGTTTTTTGAATTCCATGCATATTTTTTTCATGATCCACTTTTTCCACAAACTTTTTGGAGCTCTCACTTATTGTCTTATTTTAATTCAAGATCTCTGCTCCTACCATACCATTTCTTTTGCCTCTGGAGCTTGCACATTCTTTGGTGTATGTTCGAATACTTTCCCTCCTTTTTCCTTCAGACATCAGTGCTAATGATTCCTGGCATTCATCTCTGATTTTTCAAGTCTTTGTAAGTTGTTTATTCTTATGGGGTCTATTGACATCATATATATAAAAATTCTCATCATTATTTTTATTATAGTTATTATAATTATCTGTACTCTTTTGATAGAGTATCTAAAATATTAGGATCATTTATTATTCATTGTTGTAGTTACCACTAATAATTTGTATGATAATGGATAAATATGTTTGTTTATTAAATACATAGATAAGAGAAAGGAAAATTCACAAAGTTATTTAATAATCACTGTAATCAGTTTCAGAACATCTTCATCCCCAGAAGAAGCCCCATGCATTTTAACTATCACCTTGTCTCCAAACCTTTCCATTTCTCTCACCCTCATGCAGCCGTTAATGTACTGTTTCTGGGACCAGCAGTTGATGTAATGGCTATGTCACTGGACTCCCATGTATTTGACCACGGTTTAAGCCCTGGACCTGGTGGCTTAAACTCACGTTGGGCACTTGTGTGTGCTTGCCCAAGATCTGGAGAAGAGAATGGAGGAGAAGGGATTGTGGTGTGGCCATCCCCCCAGGGGGTGATTTCTCACTTTCTGTCTCTTTGTCTGTCTCTGTCTTTCTGGTGAGCACATGCACCCTACAGCAAAAACCTCTCAAAAAAAAGTACCGTTTCTATATGTTTGCCTTTTTTGGACAGTTCATATTATGGAAGCATGTAGTGTGTATTGACATTATCATACTTAGCATAATTTTTTAAGGTTTCTCCATGTTATAGTATGTAACAGTGTATAATTCATTTTTAATACTGCAAAATATTCCAATATATGATTATATATTTCATTTATTCATTGATCAGATGATACACATTGCATTGTTTCTACCTTTTAGCCACTTTTTGGCTATTATGAATAATGTTCTGAACACTTATGTGCAAGTGTTTATGGATATTAGCTTTCAATTATTCTGGGTATATATCTAGTAATGCAATTGATGGGTCATATGGTAGCTCTACATTTAATCATTTGAGGGACTGCCAGATCATTTTATAAAGGCACTGTTCATGTTACATTTCTAGCAACAGTCTATGAGTTCTTGTTTTTTATTATTCTGTCCAACACTCATTATAACTAATTATGTGGGATAATTTTTCTTGTCCTTGCTGGTCATTTGAATTCCTTCATTAAAGAAATATCTATTAAAATACTTTGCCTATGTTTAAGCTGAATTACATAATTTTTATTATTGAATTAAAGAGTTTTTAATATAATCTAGATTCATGTCTTTTATCAGACATATGATTTGAAAATAATTTCTCCCATTTTTTGAGTTGACTATTTTCTTGATAATCCTTTGACGTACAAATGTCTTAAATTTTGAGAAAGTCAAATTTATGTTTCCTGTGTTTTTAGTTATCTGCTGTCAACCACAGTCTAAAAATAAGTGGTCCGGTAAATAAGATATTTGAAAAAGAGATACTATGTTAACATAACTTTTATTTAGTATATTGTTATAATTGTTCTATTTTACCATTATTGTTGTTAATTTCTTAATGTGCCTAGTTTATAAATTAAATTTTATCATACATATGTTTGTACAGGGAAAAAGTAGCATATAGTTATGCATTGCTTAATGACATGAATTCATTCTGAAAAATGTAATTAGGCAGTGTTATGAGAACATCATAGAATGTATTTACACAAACCTAGCTACCATAGCCTGCTACACACCTAGAGTACTTGGCATAGCCTGTTGCTTCTATGCTACTGAACTGTACAATATGTTATTGTAGTGAAAACTGTAGGCAATTGCAACACAATGGTTAGTATTTATGCATTTGAAATATCAAACCACAGAAAAAATATAGCAAATATTATGCATGATATAAAAGATAAAAAGTAGTACACCTATGTAGGGCACTTATCATGACTTCAGCTTGTAAAAAATTGTTCTGGGTGAGTTGGTGAGCAGAGAGTGAATGTGAAGACATAGACATTGTTGTACACCAACTGTCTATGTTATAAACACTGTAAACATATAGTATGCTAAATTTATATATAAATGTTTCTTCAATAACAAAATAACTTTAGTTTACTGTAACTTTTTTTACTGTGTAAAGTTGCTTTTTTATTTTTGACTTTTTATATAATAGAATATGTATGTATGTATGTGCAAAGAATAAAACAGGAGAGAGAGAGAGACCCTCCACAGGGACAAAATCTGGTTGCACTTTCCTCAAGTTCCAGCCTGTCAGATCTTAGGCACCCACATCTACGCACCTGACATGTGACAAGCTAATCAAGCCTCAATTTGAACCATGGGATTGTCAACATGTGGGATTTGTCATCTCTTGAGCAGGTTACTGCTGCAGTGGGGAGCCAGCCTAACCTTTTGACTCTTTTGTAGCAACAATTAGCTTAAAAACATAAACACATTGTTCAGCTATAGAAAAATAATCTCTCTTTATAATCTTCTCCTATTTTTTCATTTTTAAATTTTTACACTTTATTTTCTAATGTTTTAAGCTTATTTTGTTAAAAACTAAGATACAAACACACTCATTAGCCTAGGCCAGCACGGGGTGGATGGTAATGCAGTAGGTTTTTTTTACATAACATCACCACAAACATATGTGTTATTATGCTATAATATCTATGACATCACTAGATGATAGAAAATTTTCATTTCCATTAAAATCTAATGGGACCACCATCATATATGATCTACCATTGGCCAAAACATTCTATAGAACACATGACTATGTAACATTCAGTACTACCCATGGTTTCAGGCATCTACTGGGGGCCTTGGACCATATTCCCCAGGAATAAGAGGGGATTACTATATTTTTTTTTGTTGTTTGTGCTTTCAGTATCTTTTCTAAGATACAATTGCCAGATCTGAGAATAGGACAACTTATCCCTGATTTTTTTTTTCTGAGTGTTATAGTACTACTTATGTTTAGGTCACTCATTCATTTTGAATTAATTTTGTTGTGATGTAGGGATCCAATCATAAAGTTGCCCATATGGACATTCAATGATCCCAGCACCACTTCTTGAAAAAATTATTCTTTTCCCCGCTAGGTTGTCTTGGCACCTTTGTTGAAAGTCAATTAATATAAACATGAGAGCTTATTTCTGATGCTCAGTTCTATTCCCTTAATCTATCTTTATGCAAGTACTGCACTGTTTTGATTACTGTAACTTTGAGGGAAGTTTTGCAATTAAGTGTGACTCCTCCAACTTTGTTCTTCTTTTTCAAGAAGATTTTTGGCTATTTCTTTATCACTTAAGTTTCCTTATGAATTTTAGGATCATTTATCAATTTCTACCAAAAAAAAAATCCAATGGGGATCCCAATGGGAGGAATTGCATTGAATTTGCAGGTCAACCTGGGGACTATATCTGAATTAATTGCTGCCATAACACAGTAGCAGAAACTGGATGGCTCAAGCAGCAGAATTCTGGAGGCTAGAATTCTGGAGGCTAGAATTCCAAGATCAAAATGCAGCAAAGTTAATTTCTTCTGAGGTCTCTCTTCTTTCTTTTTTCTTTTTCTTCTTCTTCTTCTTCTTTTTTTTTTTTTTAATGTTTTTGCTATAGAGTGTGTGTACTCTCTTGAGAGAGACAGAGAGACAGTGAGAGGCAAAGTGGGATAGCCATTCTTGCAATCCCTTCTCCCTTCTCCTCTTGGTATGTTGGGTACACATGCACACGTGCCCAGGGTGACTCTCAAGCCATTAGTCTGAGACTTGAACTGTGGCGGCCATGTGAGAGTCAAGCACCTTAACCACCACATCACCTACTGGCTCTCTAAAGTCTCTCTTCTTAGTGTATAGATGGCCATCTTACCTGTGTGTGTCTTCACATATGAAAAATTTCCCCCTCTGTGTATCTATCCAAATTTCTTCTTTCTTTAAATAGTTATTTATTTAATTTTACTTATCATTATTATTTTATTTTAAAATTTGCTACAGGGCATGCCACTCACCAGATAGAGAGAGGGAAAGA
>NW_006204157.1:484868-491063 GCF_000334495.1 Tupaia belangeri chinensis | reverse complement strand
CACACCAAAAAAAAAAAAAAAAAAGCACCATGGTACCAGCACACACACACACACACACAGTGTGAGTTTAAGCCACCAGTTCTGGGACTCAAACTATGGTCGGCCATGTGGGAGTATAACTCCTGAACACCATGCCACCTGCTGGCCCCCTAATTTCTTCTTAAAGGGACATGAGTCATACTGAGTTAGGCCTAGCCTAGTGATTTCATTTTAACTTATTCATCTCTTTAAAGACCCTGTTTCCAAATATAGTTACATTCTGAATCACTGGGATGTAGAACTTAAACATACAAATTTGGGGTGAATACAATGCAGTCCATAATCCTAGCCATTTTAATAATATTATGATCTGTGAAAGGGAATAATAGCTTTCCATTTATTTGGGACTTAATTTCCTTTCAAAGTGTTTTGTAGCTTTTAGAATATAAGTTATGCATGCTTTCATTAAGTTTATTCTGAAGTATTTTTTATGCTATTAATGTTTTAAATAAAACTGTTCTCTTAACTTTATTTTTTATAAGTCTGTTTATTTCTCTCATTAAGTGAGAAGGAAATAGAACACTCCAACAGGATCTCAAAGCCACAGTCCACCCTGTAACCTCCAACAGCCCAGGACCATAGGCACACAGGTGCCTGGAATACTTGGGGACTTCTCTAGACAAACTGGCAAAATTTCCATGTGGGATCGCCTTGCAGAGTGCAGCATTCTGATGCTGCATCGATGTCTGGCCTCTTTATTTTGTTATTGTTCATATCAAGTGCATAGAAATATTTTTAAAAACCTATTTCATATCTTGCAACATTTCTAACTTGCTTATGAGTTCTAATAGTTTTAAGTCACATTCTTAAGATTTTTCCTGTATATAAGTTCATGCCATCTACTAATAGAGGTAGTTTTACTTCTGTTTTTTCTCTTTGTTTTCTGAATGTGAGAAAGCAGTCCCCATAGGGAATGATCAAGCCAAAATCCCTACCCCTCCATCTCTCCTTCCATTTGCAGTTTTGGGCATGTACACACACGCCTCTGGAATGTTACTCAATTGGGATGGCTGAAGCTGGGGGTGGATTTTGTTGTTTTGCCATGATATATTATATTGATGTAGTTTTAGATGTTCAACTGATCTTGCATTCCTGAGATAAATACCACTTGGTTATGGTATATACTCTTTTATATTGTTAAAAAACATTGTTAACTGGATATAGGGGTCTTGATTTACTGGTTTTCCTCTGAGCACTTTGAGTATGTTTTCCCACTTGCCTTTATTGTTTCTGAAGGGACATATGCTATTTCTCTTACTGGATTTTCCTTACAGGTGACAAATCATTTTTCTTTTGTTCCTTTAAGGATATTTTTTCTCATTTTTGTCTTTCAGCATTTTTGCTTTGATGTGTCCATTGTGGATATCTTTATTTTTAACTCTGTTTGGAGTTTGTTCATTTTTTTTGATATGTAGGTTATTTTTCAATAAATTTGAGAAATTTACAGGTATTATTTCTTTGAGTATTCTTTTCTCTTTTTTATCTCTTCTATTACATGCATGTCGGCATGCTGAATGGTGGTCCATGTTTCTCCAAAGTCCTGTTTTTCTTAATTTTCTTGGCTCTTTTGCTTATCGCATACTCTATTGGTTTATGTTCAAGTTCACTAATTCTTCTGCTAGGGGACAAGTAGTTAGCATGGTATGTTGTTGGACTCCCATGTAGCCGACCGCAGTTCAAGTCCCAGACTTGGCAGCTTAAACTCATGCCAGGTGCATGTGTATGCATGTCCAAGATCCTGAGAGGAGAATGGGGGAGAAGGGATTGTGGCATGGCCATCTCCCCTGGGGGGTGATTTCTTGCTTTCTGTCTCTCTGTCTCTTTCTGTCTTTCTGGCGAGTGTGTGTGCCCTATAGCAAAAAACAAACAAACAAACAAAAACAAACAAAAAAACAACCCTCTAAAAAAAGGCAAAAAAACCCAATTCTTCTACTAGTACATATATTTTGTTGGGTCACTTACAAAATACTTTAATATCAGTTATTGTACCTTCAAGTCCAAAATTTCGTTTTTTATAACTTCTGTTTCTTTATTGATACTGTCCATCTCATAAGATGTTGTTATCATCATCATGATTTCATTTTGTTCTTTGAACATATAGCAAATCCGAAGTATTTGTTAAATCCAACATCTGTTCACTGTAACAGTCTCAGTGATTGTTATCTCTGGTATGTGAGTTATATTTCCCTATTTCTCTGCAGTCTCATAATATTTGTTAAATACTGGTCATTTTAAATAATATATTGTAGTGACTCTGATCACTGGTTTCCATGGTGACTCCTTATTGTCATTTGATTCCTTGTGTGTTTACCATCTAGGTGGCCTATTTTAGTGAAGTCTATTTCCCCTGCATTGTGGATCATCTAGTGTTAGAGATCTTGGCCTTGGGCATGTGCAAAATAATAATTGTCCTAGCAGGCCTCTCTGACTGTTCTTCCCACTGACTACACCTGGCTGTTAATCTCTACTAAGTTTCAGCTAGTTGTTCTATTCTTTTAAGCAATACCTTATTGCCTAAGTTGTTCCACAGACTGGTCCACTTAAACTAGGCTTCTTCCCTAAGTTCCGAAGGGCTCATAGACCTTTCTTTGCTTGGTTCTCTCTGGTAAGTTAACTTGCCAGTGGTTTAGCTTATATCTCTAATGTAGTAACAATTTCCTCTTAATGATTTTCCAGCAAAATCTTCATTATTTTTGAGAATTTTCATAGGCATTCTGTGAGGAGAGCTTTGGAGCTCCCTGTTTAATGATATGCCTTTCTTCTAGAGGAAAAAAATCTCTGAACCAGGGCTCTGAGATTGGAACAAGGATAGTAGCATACTTCTATTTGTGTGACACCCTTGTTGCCATTTGTCTTCTTACCTTGTCTTTACTGGCAAAGATCCTCTATCCTACAAATGAACCAGGACAGGGCACTTAGGTCCCCAATATTCTCAGTATCCTCTGCCTACAAGACTGGGAGCTAGGTGTGAGAAGGGAGCTCTTGACCTCTCAGTGGCACTTCCTAGAATTTAGCTTTTACAACATGTGGCTGGGGAAGGGAAGAGTGAGAAGAGAGTGCTTACATGATCCTCCTGAGAATATACCCCAAATAACCTCATTCTTCATTGACTGGTGATGGGGGGAGTCCTGTGTGCTTGGCTATGCAAGACTGTAATGGAGTTTCCATCATGCCAGGCTGAATCAGGGGAGAAAGGGAGCAGTTCATGCTTCAAATGCCAGCCTCTTTGTTCCTACTGGATTTTAATAGATTTTATTGATTAAGTGTTCCTGCATTTTGCTGTGTGTGTTTAGGACCATTGCCAAAACATTATTTTTAAAATAATGTTCACCAGGTTCCCTGAGGAACAGTTCTGCAGAGCTCTTCTATTTACATTCTAGATGTGGAAACTGAGACTACTTTTTAAAAATGACTATCTGTCCTGGTCTGTTTTTAATGTGCATCAATGTGTTGAAAGAGTTATGTACTTTATTTTCTAGAGTTTAGTTCTAAAATTCTGTGAATTAAATCAGCTTGACATGACGAGAAGCTTTTTAGTAGGGGATTACCCCTCCAACTCTCAGACTATTAAATTGAATGTCTGTTCTTCAGTCCTCTTTACTCATTTTCTTGCTCTGCTTTACATAACAATTCACCAGGTTTTCAACCTATTTGGGCTTTCTAATAATTCCCTGGAATATTTATGGATAGAGTATCTTTATTGATATATATATATATATATATCAATACCTGCTACATATCATCATTAGGTGTTAGAGCATGATGATAGAGATACATGTTTAGACTAAGGTAGTCATCAATAGCATTCAAGAATAACATTTTGGAGACTAGCCATTCAAAGATAACAAACAGAAACTTAGCTATTTGAGTCATCTGCTATTACCTGTCCTCAACATATGTTTCCAGAAATTTAAAACATTTAGAAAAGTTTAAAGGAAAGTATATATATATCTAAAATCTAGATTTAATAATCATTGTTACTTGTTATTGTATTGTTAAACAAATATTCTGACATATTTGCTTTTGTGTCTGTATCTATTTTGCTAAATCTTTAGGAAGCAGTTGTGTACTTATAATTTCTTCTCTAAGAATTATTTAATATGCATCTTCTAAGATATTGTTTTCCATTAACTTGTGCTGCTACTTTTAGTACTTTTATTTTAAAAATTCTATGTATTCATTACATTTTCTGGAAAAATGGAATCTTTAGAAATTTTGTAGCAAACATAGTACTTTGGATCTCCAGAAGTAACTTGAGGGCTCTGATTTATTTGTACACAAAATCATGCACCTGTTGAAAATTTACAATAATAGTAAAATGGTTATTAAAGTTTTTAGGCAGGAATTAGGCCATTTCCAAAGAAACTTACAAATTACCAAATTAATAAGCATGATTTAGAGCATTTTTTAGTATTTGATTAATGGTTTATTAAATTTATGAAGCAAATTATTATTATTATTATTATTGTAGAGGTTTTTTTCCTATAGGGTACATGTGCTCACCAGAAAGACAGAGAGAGAGACAGAGAGACAGGAAGTGAGAAATCACCCCCCCGGGAGATGGCCACACTGCAATCCCTTCTCTTCCATTCTCCTCTCAGGATCTTGGGTATGCACACACACGCGCCCGGCGTGAGTTTAAGTCACTGGGTCTGGGACTCGAACCACAGTTGACTACATGGGAGTCCAGTGACATAGCCATTATGCTAACTGCTGGTCCTGCAAACTATTTATTTTTAAGAGTAAGGACATTTTAAATGTTAAGTAATCATGCATTTAGACAATGAAGTTAATAAAAGTTAATTTAGTTCAAGAAACAGTGAAACTTTTATTGGCTTATTTTGGAAATTACATTTTCTCCCATGAGTGAATTTAAATGAGCTTCATTGGTTGTTAACTCATTAATCAAGTTTTTATTTGTATTTGTAGGATGTTTGGATCATGCTGGTAACCTTTCTATAAATTATATGGTTTCTACATCTGTGCTCTTTCTGTTTTTGCTAATCAACACCAATATTCATGAATAGTGAATTTGAGGTTGATCTTTTGTTTTTTCTCATGAGTTTATTTATTTCCAATAAAATTAAAGTTTAATAAGAATTCAACTTTTTTCAACTTTTGGTTATTATATATGAAGAAATATATGTATATACATATATTGAAGAAATATGTATATATATATGTATATATATGTACACACACATATTATATGTGTGTGTATATGTATGTATGTGTGTGTATATATAGTAGCCCTGTAAAAAAATTCCTGTTGTATAACTGTTGCTTGATTGTTCTAATCAGGATTTTGAAGAAACTTTAGTTTTATCTGTAAAGTAAGATTTGTGAAGTTGTAGATAACAGGAATTAAGGATGACATTGAATGGAGGCCCAAACACAGAAATGTATAAGAAATCTTAATGATTTGTTTCCTTTTGATCTGATAGGTTTTTAAAAATAACCTGTTAGCTGATTCTTTGGATTTTACTCTTTCAGCAAGGAATAGTTGTTAACTATCTCAAAAGACAGAAAAGGTGAATAGAGTAATACAATCTTAGTATTTAGATTAAGAAATATCCCAAGGAATTTGTTATGCTGCTTTTACTAATTCTTGTTCGTCTGAGAATTACATGTGATTATACTTCATTTTGTCACTCAGTAATTGGCTACTGAGAAAATTATTCCTGATCTACTGCTGGTTCTCACTCCCCATGGCAGTAAAATTTTTGCCTCCTGGAAAGACTCAGAATTGGCAATAGATATTAAAGAATGTACTCTATACAGGATTAAATTAAACATGAATTAACATTTCAAATTATTTGTTTGTATTTCAGTAGGTGGCAGTCTTTCCATTATGTCTAAACCCAGGACCCAGAAAACATACAGTGTTAAGAGGAGGCAAGATTATTGTCAGATATAGAGAAAGTATCCATAGTAGTATAATTGAGGAACATTGAAAAGTCTACTTTAACTAAATACAATTTTCAGAACAGGTAGTATGAAGTCAATTGTTTATTGCTCTAGAATGATCTTTTTAAGATGAGTTGATTCACTATTGCCAACAGAATGACTTTTTTTGTATGTCTAAGGGATATGCCTTGATATTAGCAATATATATCTGGATATATATATATATATATATATATATATCTATATATA
>NW_006204157.1:443845-484428 GCF_000334495.1 Tupaia belangeri chinensis | reverse complement strand
TATATATATATATGATATATTGGTATTTTTTTGAGAGAGCAGTCAGTGAAATCTTGTGGACAAACTAGCCAAGCCAAGACATAAGTGTTGAAAAGTTGTTTTCTCTCTCTCTCTCTCTTTTAAATGAAAAATATGGGAAATTTTTCTAGGCAGAGGGAACATGTGTTAACACATTGAAGCAGAAGTAATAGAGCTAGCTAGAAAGCAATTCACTTATTCAACAAATAGTTATTGTGTGCATAAAATGTGCCAGGCACCATGCTAGGGTGATTCTGGAGTACTTTGCATTGTGCCAATAGCATTTCACTTGTGTCTTTTTCTAACAAGAGTAGATCAAAAGTTCAGACTCTAAAGTCATGCTGCTTAAACTCAAATTCTGACTGTCAGTTGTTTCCCATATAACTTTTGGGAAATTGTTGAACCTATCTATGTCTCAATTTCCCACCCGTAAAATGAGAGTAAGAGTAAGCTTTCCTAGTCTCTAGGACTTTTGTATGGTCAGATTTTAATAGATATTAAAATGGTGCTTGGCACATAGTAAGAACTGAATAAATGACAGCTGATTTTGTCATTGTTCATTGTTTTAGTGACCCTACCTATAAGGTCACTAAAACAATGAATAATGAATGTGTGTGTGTGTGTGTGTGTGTATGTGTATATGTAGTGTGTGTGTGTGTGTGTATATATATATGTATATATATACATATGTATGTGTATTGTATATATATATTGTGTATATATATCATATATGTGTATTATATATATGCACACACACACACACACACTTTTTTTTTTTTTTTAGGTTTTTGCCATAGAGAAATAGAGATAGAAAGAGAGGGAAAGTGAGAAATCACCTGCAGGAGGGATGGTCATGCCCAAATCTCTTCTTCATCATTCTCCTTTTGGGATCTTGGGAATGGATGTACATGGGCCTGGCATGATCTTTCAAGCCACTTGGGGGTGGGGAGAGTTGGCCATGTGGGAATCCAGTGCACTAATCATCACTCCACATTCTGGCCCTCTAGTTTACTTTTTAAATGTTCATAAATTTTCTATATAGTAAAGTGCCTTAGAATGTTTTCCTATTACTTCTGTTTTGAAATTGCCTTTATTTTTCCTTTGAAAACAGTCAGAACATTGTACTACATTCGGTCCATTTCCCATTCTCCATGATTCTCCAAACAAGACCAGTAACCTGCCTATAACATTTAGATCGCAATTCACTTCATCTTTCCTAATTTTCAGCTTTTTTTGTTGTTGTTGTTAATTGTGCTCTTTTTAATGTAATGGCAGTTCATACTAACACAGAGTTGAATATTTCTATTTTTTTAAAAAAAGAATTATTTTTATCTAACTTTATTCATTTTATTTTAATTTAGTAGACAGAGAGAGAGAGAGAGGAGAGAAGATAGAGAAGAGAGAAGAGAGGAGAGAAGAGAGAGAAGAGAGAAAAGAGAGAGAAGAGAGAGAGAGAGAGAAAGAAGGAAATTGAGAAAGCAAGCCGCCAGATCCAGGACTCCAATCATGGTTGGCAATGGGGGAGACCAGCACCCTAACCACCATACCATCTGCCGGACCCTAGTTCCACTTTTATTGACTTATAGGAATCATACCATACCAATGTTACTGGTTTTTGGTTAATAGAGCATTATTGAAATAATAGCATAGTTTTCCTGACTCATAAAAAATAGTAGCTATTGTTAATTTATCTCAATTTAGTGATTTCTCCTCCTGGTTTTTCTTATTTGTTTATTTGTTTACATTTTGGCCATAAGTCATGTGCGCTTCCTGGTGAGAGACAGAGACATTGAGAGAAGGAAAGCGAGAAATCATCCCCTCTCAGGAAGGATGGCCATATCACAATTTCTTCTTCTCTATTCCCTTGAGATTTTGGGAACACTGCACAGGTACTCGGTGCTTTTCAAGTCACTGGGTATAGGATTTGAACTTCAGAATTTGCCATAAGGGAGTCAGTGACTGAACTGGCTGGACTAAGTCCATGCCACCTGATTGACTTATTCTGATTTTCACTTCAAGTATTTTTATTTTATTTATTTGCAAAAATAATTAATTTTAAATTTTCAAGGACACTTTTGAGTATTTTTTATTCAAAGACTTGCTTACATAGGTTTATTTCTTGTTTGTCCTTGTAACTGTGCCCAAATTTATGATCATCCTCTGGGGTAGAGAATACATTTATTTTGAATAAATGAATGTTTTGTATCTTTTTAAAAAATTAGTGAGATTTCTATATTTTAATTAGTTAACTGTTTCTGCATCTTTGCAATCATTTGTCCAGGACATAGAGTTGGTACATGAGTGCTTGTTCAACAATATTGTTGAAACAATTAATATGCTATGGCATTTTCAGAATTTAGTTTGAATAACTGAGTTCAGTTCATGAGCTCATACTCATTAAAGAAAATGCAAAGAAAAATTTCACCTCAAAATTTCTCTTTACTTATAAACTATGATTTTAGTGTAGTAATGGAAAAAAGAATGGATGTTCCAGAGATATTGATGACATTGTGTATATAAATTCTAATATGATATGTGTGTATATTATTCAGGATTCTCCAGGAAAATAGAATCAATAGGCTATCTATATCTATTGATACAGCTTTATAAAGAGGAATTTATTATGGGGATTGTCTCATGTGATTTCAGAGATAAGTCTCAAGATATGCTTCCTTCAAGCTTGAAGTTCGGGACAATTGGTAGAGAGTCCAGTTTGAGTTTGAAGTCTCAAAAACCAGAGGAACAAATTGTGTAACTCCCAATATTAGTCCAAAGGCATGAGAACTGGTTGGGCTGCTGGTTTAAATTCCAGAGTCCAAAACCCAAAATTCTAGATCTCTGATGTAAACAGAAGGTCTGAGGGAAAGAAATAACAACTGTCTCAGCCTCAGGAGAGAGAGTGAATTTGCCCTTTCTCCATTTTTTAAAATTATTTCTTTAAAGAGTTATTATTTAACTTTGTTTATTATTATTACTTTTTAAAATCTGCATGAGAGAGAGAGAGAGAGAAAAAGAGAGAAAAAGTCAATGGGAGGTCCCGCAATCACACTGCAGTCAGTCATGTGGGAGTTCAGGCCTTACCCACCATGCTACCTGCTGGTCCCTTCACCTTTTTATTCTATCCAGGTCCTCAATGTGTTAGATTAAACCTGCCCACATTGGTAAGGGTGGGTCTTCTTTACTCAGTTTACTGATTCAAACACCAATGTCCTCTGGAAGTACCTTCACAGAAACACCTAGGAATACAAGGGGCCAGCAGATGGCGTATTGGTTACATCACTGGGGCTCCCATGTGGTTGGAGTCCCAGGCCTGATGGCTTGAAACTCACACTGGGTGTGTGTATGTGTGTGCCCAAAATCCTGAGAGGAGATGGGAGGAAAAGTGATTGTGGCATGGCCATCCCCTCTGGGGGATAATTTCTCGCTTTCTGTCTGTCTCTCCAGCAAACACATGTGTCCTATAGCAAAAATGTCTCTTCAAAAAAAGAAAAAAAAAAAAAAACACCTAGGAATACATACCAAGCATTTCTTAATGTGTCACGTTCACATAAAATTAACAGTCACAATATGGTTTATATTTCTTAGGTATATAGATATGTATATTTGAGAAGAGTTAACCTCATACTCTCTTACCAAGTAATAATTTAGTACCATTTTCAGTTTAATAAATTGCTTGTGGATTTTTTCATACATGCATACACACTTTATTTTATACTTTCTTATTTACATGTAATTATTATACATCTTTATGGTTTACAATATGGTTTTTCAAAGCATGTACTCAGTGTGTGGTACTCAAATCAAGGATATTACCATATATTTTCAACAAAGAACCTTACATTCTTGTGTCTTTCAATGCTTCTTTTCCTGAATCTCTTCCCGACCACCCTTTAACTACTTTCTTCCCATCTACATTTGCCTTCTCTCCTATGTCTTTGAATCTTTCAATGTCTACCATAGAACACTGGCATTTTGTATATATTCAGTGGGATCTTATTTAAGAAATCTTTGCCTATCCAAGTGTCTTCAAGTGTTCCCCCAATGTTTTCCAAAAGTAGTTTTATACTTTGAGGTTTTATATTTAGATCTTTGATTCATTTTTTGATTTTTCAAAAAAATCAGCTTAGTAAGAGAGAGGATCTAGTTTACTATTTCTGCCAAGTTGCTATCCGTTCTTCCAGCACCATTTGTTGAAAAGAGTTTCTTTTCTACACTGGATTCTGGATTTTCTTGTGTCCTCTGTCAAAGACCAGTTAGCTCTATGTTTTGGGATTTATTTCTGGGTTCTCTATTCTGTTCCATTGGTCTATGTATTCTGTTCCATTGGTCGATGTGTGTCTGTCTTTGTGTTTTGTTTTGCTTTACTTTGCTTTTTTGGGGGTGCCATTATCATGGGGTTTTTTTTTTGCATTTTTTATTTCATTTTCTTTTATACATTCAATCACATTATTTAGCTTTCAAAGTGAATATTTCAACATGTGAACATTTCTCCCTAGTCCAGTTGTTAAAACTATAAAATATCTAAATATCTTCAACAGATAATACCACATTTCTTTGTCACATTAATGCTGTGCCTCCCTGTTTTTCTTCTAAATGTCCTTCCTCAGACCCTACTCTTTCACACACACTATATCTGGTATTTATAACCATTTACTGTGTTTCTATATCCTTTAGTCAATCAGTTTCAGTAATAGAGTGCAGATAGTTGGTATATATTAAGTGGGGACATACAATGTCTCTTCTTCATAGCCTGGCTTGCTTCACTCACTAGTAAATCTTCCATATTCTTCCACTTTCTGTCAAAAGCCAGTTTTTTTTTTATGGCTGAATAGTATTCCATAGAGTATATGTGCCATAGTTTTTCAATCCAATAACATATTTTGAGGTCAGATAATGAAATGTCTTTTACTTTATTCTTTCTGTACAGTATTACCATGGCATTATGGGGTCTTTTATGATTCTAAAAAGTTTATGCTTTTTGGGAACCAGCAGTTAGCGTAATGGCTATGTCGCTGGACTCCCACGTAGTCGACTGCGGTTCGGGTCCCGGACCCGGTGGCTTTAAAATCACTCCGCGTGCTAGCGTGCCCAAGATCCTGGGAGGAGAATGGAGGAGAAGGGATTGCGGCGTGACCATCCCCCCTGGGGGGTGATTTCTTGCTTTCTGTCTCTAATGTCTCTCTCTGTCTGTCTGGCGAGCGCACGCGCCCTATAGTGAAAATCTCTCCCCCCCAAAAAAAAAATTTATGCTTTTTTAAATACTTCTGTGAAGAGATCTCTTTCTAATCTGATTAGAATCATGTTGAATTTGTACATTGACTCAAGTAGCATTGATATCTTAATTATACTAATTCTTCTATTTAAGAACAAGAGATGTTTTTCCATTTATTTTTATCAATTCAATTCTTTTTCTCAACTTTTCAAAGTTTTCCTTTTTTTAAATTATTTTTTTATTTCCTTTTAAAGATGTTTCATCTCTTTGGTTAGGTTTATTATTAGAGATTTTTTTTTCTTTTGTCAGTAGAATTGGTTTATTCAGCTCTCCCTTGATCTGTTCATTGTCGATATATAAAAACACTGTAGATTTTTGTATGCTGATTTTGTATCTTATTACTTTATTGAATTCATTTATCACTTTTAAAAGTCTTTTCATAAATTCTTTATAATTTTTCTACATATAGAACCACAACATCTGCAAATAGAGATAATTTAACTTCTTCCTTTCCTGTTTGAATGCCTTTTATCTTACTCTCTTGTCTGATTGCATTGGTTAGGACTTCCCAGCACTAAGTTTAAAAGGAGTAAAGAAAGTAGAGAACCTTGTATTGTTCCAGTTTTTAGTGGGAAAATTTTCAGCTTTTCTCCATTCCATATGTTAGCTATGGGTTTGTCATGTATGTCTTCTATTGTGTTGAGAAATATGCCTTCTATACCTATTTTGTTGAGAATCTTTTCTTTTTTTTTTTTTTGAGAAAGAGATTTTTGCTATAGGGTATGTGCAAGAGACAGAGAGATAGAAAGTGAAGGGGGATGGCCACACTGCAATCCCTTCTCCTCCATTCTCCTCTCAGGATCTTGGACACACACTCACACATGCCTGGTATGTTTTAAGTCACCAAGTCTGGGGCCTGAACTGGGATCAACTACGTGGGAATCCAATGTGTAACCTTTATGCCATATGATGTTGCCTTGTTGAGAGTCTTAATCAAGAAAAGATGTCATATTTTATCAGGTGCTTTTTCGGTATCAATTGATATGATTATATGGTTTTTAATCTTTCTTTCTGTTAATGTGATGTATTACATTTATAGTTTTGTCTATGTTGAACTATCATTGCATCCCTGGGATAAAGCATACTTGTTTTTGTTAATGGGATTCAATTTGCTAGCATTTTGTTGAGGAATTTTATTCTGTATTCATCAGGGATATTGGTCCATAGTTTGCTCTTTTTTTGTTATGTCCATGTCTGTTTTTGGTATCAGGATAATGAAGGCTCATAGAATGAGCTGGAAGGATTCTTTCCATTTGGATATTTACAAATAGTTTGAGGAGAATTGGGATTGATTTTTCTTTAAAAGTTTTGTAGAATTCAGAAGTGAAGTTATCAGGAGCTAGGCTTTTCTTTTTTCAGATACTCATTACTATTAATTCAATCCATTTATATATTTTTTTTCTTTTCCTTTTTTTTTTTTTTTTTTTGTTTTTTGAGAGGTTTTTGCTATAGGGTACATGTGTTCGCCAAACAGACAGAGAGAGCCATAGAGACAGAAAGCGAGAAATCAACCCCCAGGGTGGATGGTCACGCTGCAATCCCTTCTCCTCCATTCTCCTCTAGGGATCTTGGGCACGCACGCACACATGCCCGGCATGAGTTCTAAGCCACCGGGTCCGGGACGCGAACTGCGGTTGACTATGTGGGAATCCAGCGACATAGCCATTACGATAACTGCTGGTTCCCAACAATCTCATTTCTTATTATAGGTTTACTTATCCTGTCTATTTCTTCCTGGTTCTATCTAGGCATATTGCATGTGTCTAGAAATTTGTCCATCTCATCCAGGTTTTCTAGTTTGTTGGTGTATAGTCATTCATAGTATTCTTTCATCTTTTGTATTTCTGTGATATCTGTTGTAATATTGTCTTTTTCATTACTGATTTGATTTGTCTAGTTCTTTTCTCTGTTTTTCTTATGTAGGCTAGCTAGTGGTTTGTTGATTTTGTTTATACTCTCAAAACCCAGCTTTTTAAAAGTTAAAAAATATTTCTAGAAAGCAGAGCTATTTGATGCCAGCAGATAGCATAATGGTTACATAGCTGGACTCCAACATGGTCAACCATAGTTCGAGTCCCGTATCCGGTGGCTTGGAACTCACACTGGGTGCATGTGCATGTGTGCCTAAAATCATGAGAGGAAACTGGAGGAGAAGGGATTGTAGCATGGCCATCTTCCTGGAGGGTGATTTCTCGCTTTCTGTCTCTCTCCGTCTCTTCAGGTAGTGCATGTACCCTATAGAAAAATTTCTCTTAAAAAAAAAAAGGACCAGCAGTTAGCGTAATGGCTATGTCGCTGGACTCCCATGTATTTGACCATGGTTGAGTCCCAAACCTGGTGACTTAAAACTCATGCAGGGTGCATGTGCAGGCGTGCCCAAGATCCCGAGAGGAGAATAGAGGAGAAGGGATTGCAGCATGGCCATCTTCCTGGAGGGTGATTTCTCGCTTTCTGTCTCTCTGTCTCTCTGTCTTTCTGACAAGCACATGTGCCCTATGGCAAAAACCTCTCCAAAAAAAAAAAAAAAGAAAAGAAAACCTCTCTTAAGAAAAAAGAAAAAGAAAGAAAGGAGAGCTATTTTATGTCTTAGATGATTTTTAAAAAGCATTGCTGGCCTAGCCACTGAGGAGGGGGAGTGCAGGTAATTGGACACCACTGCATGATGCTGGAGGACTGCTGGGAAGGCTCCCCATGGTAGGGCTGGCTGCAGGACTGGGGAATGGCAGCAGCATGTGGATCCTGTTAAGGATCCTTCTCTGCCTCTGAAGAAAGAAAGAAAGACAATTTTAAAACAAAGCAATTAAATGAGAGAATGAGCCCTTTCTGTGCTTGATAAATTACTTGATTAAATAAACTAAATTTATTAAATTTTAGTCAACAAATATTTATTTAATGTGACTCTGAAGCCAAATACTGAATTCTGTCTTTGACCTTCTCTGCATGATCTTAACTATCAGTATCAGTTACCTTATTTATAATGTGGAAATGATATTAGTACCAATTGTATATGTTTCTTGTGTAAATTAACTGAGTTAATGTAATGGGTACTAACACCAACATCTAGTAAATAGTCAGCAATATTTAATAGTTTTCTGTAATGATTTTAAGTTATTACTGTGCATCAACCACGATCCCAAGTGCTGAATTCAGGAGATACTTGTCAGATATACAGACAAAGTTTTATGCCAGAAGCAGTAAGAAAGTTATGCTTTGATGATCAAATGTCCCCTTGCAACTGACAAAGAAAAGGCACAGTTCTGTGACTCCGCTTTGTTTCTCTTAGGTGTGAAAAATCAAAAAGACAATTCTCCTGAGTCTTATGAGCTATTTTTGATACATGAAGTCATATGTTGGCTTCTGTAGTTGATAAAAAGAATTGAGAGTTAATGCTTATCTCATTTAAGGACTTTGTTTTGAAATATTGTAATATTTTAAAACAATTCAATTCAGGTATATATGAAGTACACATAATTTTTTGTTTCAGTAACATCTGAGAAGGTTAACCTTATGCCTCCTGACAGTGGATATTTTAGTGTGTATTTATGGCAATCTTGGTGCAATGAATTTTCCTATGTTATCTATACTTTCAAAGTTTGCCTGTGATTTCTTTGAAACCCCAGAACATTGGCTTCCATGCAGAATAATCCCCATTCTTTTACATTATTGCAACAAATTGTCCAAATCAGAAAAATAACACAGATACATGACCATCAAACAACCCTCTATTCCTGTTCTAGCTGTACCCGTTGTCCCAATAATTTCCGTTACAGCAAAAGGATCCAGTTCAGAATCTTTCACTGCACTTATTTAGCACAAATCTTCTCTTCACAGCAGTGCTTCAGCTTTTTCTTGACATTCATGACCTTGACAATTTTAATGATGAAACTAGATCTTTTTTCAAAGGTCCTTCAATTTGTCTGTCTTTTGCTTACTCATGATATATTAAGTTATGCATATTTATTAGGAAAAGGCTTCTGCCTGCAGCCTATCGGGGACACACAATTTTTAGCAGTCACCCTACTCTTCTAATGATGTTGACTTTGATCATTTAGTTAAACTGGTATCTGTCAGTCAAGTTTTTTTGTTTTTTCTCTTTATTTTTGTCAGGGGATTCACAGACTCATCAGAGAGAGAGAGAGAGAGAGAGAGGGAGGAAGAGAGAGAGGGAGAGGGAGGGAGGGAGGGAAAGAACCCTTCACTATGGTGTGGTGAAACTGCAGTCTCTTCTCTATGTTTCTAGCCTGTTAGAATTTTGGTGCTCATGCATCTAGCATGTTTTCCAAAACACTGGGTCTGAGATTTGAATCCCAACAGGCAATGTGGGATCGTACTCCCTTAACTACAAGGCTATGGGGCCAATCCACTATTTTTTCTTTTATAGTTAATAAATATTTTGTAGAGTCTTTTAATCTATCCTACTACTCATCAGATTATGGATTCATATTTTCTTATTTTATCAGTGCTAACAGGGGCCCCTTTAAGTGTTACTTTGTTCTTTGGACAGGGCCTAATCATTCCTTGAATACTTGCTGTTTTTTGGCACAAAAAAATGCATCCCTGGCTCCTGTTGTACTTTTTCCTGCCTCAGCTTTGGAAATAGTCATTTTTGAGATTGAGCTCCTTTTCATGGAGAATGGTATTCAGAAGCCAGGAGCTGTCATTAGATGTGTTTGTTGCCTTGGTTTCTGTTGTCATAGGCCACCTCAACAAACATAGTAAGTATATGCGCACATGTGTACGTATGTGCACTTATCTCTGTGTTTATTTTATCCCTATCTCTGTGTGTTGAAGACCATCAATTTGTTTTAGTTCTTCCCATTTCAATTCAGTACCACAAGGTCATGATCCATTTCTCCTTTTGCATATTACTCCATTCTCTGACAGCAAGCTAGCTCCAAATAGTCATCTGTTTACGTATTTGGCCGATTCCCTATGTATAACCCATCTCTTATTGCCATTGTCACTCCTTCTCTGTGCTGATGCCTTCTTCCCTTGGGTCAGCTCTGACTTCCTACTCCTGGATGTCTGTTCTCCCTCTATAGATACCTCCTTACCTGTTTGGACTTACACCATCTGGACCACACCTTATGTTGACACTTTTCTTATTCAAGCTGTGACATAAGCTTGTGGCTGTCCTGAGCCTCCATCCCCCAACCATGATGCCCAGAGCATCCTCTGAGGGCTCTGACACTGCACACCAGGCCACCCTTCTTCAGGTTTGCCCTCCTTTGCATCTCATGCACACTCTGACACCCTGCTGGAGGCCTTTCGTTTATGGGGACACACAAACCTAAGCTCACAATTTTCTGGACGACCAGATGTCTCTTCTTCCAAAGATGAACACTTCACTTTGCCCTACGTAATAATTTTATGACTAAATTATTCATGTAGAGAAGGGAAGAGAAGAGGAGGAAAGGGAAAGGAAGAGAAGAAGATTATAACTAGAAATTAAGAACTAGTGAGTTCTTCTGGAGAGATACAGAAGAAGCATCACTTGTTACTGTCTATTAAAACTGAATTAGTCTTTAAGACTTGAGATTTAGGGAGACTTTATTCCACCTGAATTAGCATTTATGTACTTTTTAATAGTTCAGATCTATAACAACAAAGCTTTTTTCTCACCACTTTTTAAAAAACATATTTCAGTGTTTCCTTATTGCTTATACAGTCCTCTAGGATATAATTTTCTATATGTCCAGCCTAGATATTCAAGACTTCAAAACCCACTCCTCTCCATTCCAACAGTAACAAATGGCAAGTACTAAGAATGTTTGTCTCTTAACAAATCAAGACACAGTAAAGAATGTCTGAAATAAAGGTTAAAGATGACCTGGGCCTGGTTATGTTGGCACAAGAATGCAGTGCTCAGCAGTGCTGGAGGCCATGTGGAGGGGGTTGCGGCATGGGTCCCAGATTGATGTGAATATGCTAGGCAACCACATGTTTGCCTGTGATCCTGGCCATCATGGGAAGTTGGTAGGAGGATTATAAACTGAGACCTTGTTGAGGCAGCTGGTTTTTCTCTCTCTTTCACTGAAATAAACACACACTAAAAACAAAAATGAATTCTGTAGGGCCAGCAGTTGGAGTAATGGCTATGTCATTGGACTCCCATGTAGTCGACCGTGGTTTGAGTCTTGGACCTGGTGGCTTAAACTCACACTGAACATGTGTGTGTGCATGCCCAAGATCCCAAGAGGTGAATGGAGAGGAGAAGGGACTGCAGTATGGCCATCCCTCCACCCCACCCCAAGGGTGATTTCTCACTTTCTGTCTCTCTGTTTCTCTTGTTTTTCTGACAAGCACACATGCCCTATAGCAAAAACCTCTCCAAAAAAAAAAAAAAAAAAAAAAGAATTCTGAAAAATAAGTGATGTGGAAACAAATCAGGGAAAAAAGAAGCATTTCAGTATAAAAGAGATAATTTTTGTTGCTTTAAACTGTGCATCTTTGTTACTACTACCATTGATTGGACTGCTAATGTGCATGGGCATGTGGGATCCAGCTCCCTTAACTGGTAAGTTACAGGCTGGGCCTAGATGTATATTTTAATAAAGTAAATTTTTTCATTAGCTGGTTCCTAATATGCTCTTT
Organism: Tupaia belangeri chinensis; assembly: GCF_000334495.1. Taxonomy (NCBI): domain Eukaryota; kingdom Metazoa; phylum Chordata; class Mammalia; order Scandentia; family Tupaiidae; genus Tupaia; species Tupaia belangeri. The sequence continues at coordinate 472,544 of NW_006204157.1, read as the reverse complement.
ATACTTGTCCACTGAGTTAATTTAAATCATTATCATTTTAAGTATTAAAAATTCCATTTGCTTTTTTTAAAAATATATGTATCTGGGACCAGTAAATGGCATAATGGTGGGACCAGCAGATGGCATAATGGTTATACTGCTGAACTCCCACATGGCTGACCGCAGTTTGAGTCCTGGACCTGGAAACTTGAAATTCACGTGAGGCACATGTGTATGCATGTCCAAAATCCTGACAGGAGAATGGAGGAGAAGGGATTGCAGCATGGCCATCGTCCCAGTGGGGGGCGAAGTGTGATCTTTTGCTTTCTGTCTCTCTGTCTCTTCAGTGAGTGCATGTGCCCTATAGCAAAAAATATCTCTCTCTCTCTCAAAAAAAAGTGATGTCTAACCATTCTTAATAGTCTCCTATTGCTTGTTACTCTTTGTTATTCCATCTTTAAAACATATTTCAGTAATAGTTGTTCTATATTTGGTTAACAATTTTGAAGTCTTAATTACTTTGAAGCATAGACCTGTTTATTTAATTTTTTAATTGGAACCCATCCTACTAAAAATGTTTTGTTTCTTTGTACAGTATTTTCTATTGTTAGCTCATATGTTGAACTTAATCTGTGGGAATTCTCAATGTCTAAATTAGGGGTACTTTCAAAGAGGCTTTGTCGTCATTCTGGATGTCAGGAACTGATAGTACCGTGGGATCCCTTTTGATCTCTACGAACTGTACCAACTGTGTGTAATGCTTATGTACATTTCCTTTTGTCCTTACTCTTCCTATGGTCTCCACTTTTAAAATGTTACTTAGGACAGCACTTTCTTGGCTACTCTTCAGGGAAGTCTTGCTACAATTAGAGACTTTCATAATGCGAAGTAGGATACTTTCATATTTACAATTAGATACTTTTGCCAGTATTTGCATTCCACCCTGGGCTCCTTAACCTGTTGATTGACCTTAAAGTTTGTACATACTAAGGTTTATTCCTTGTGTTACATGCTCATCTGGGCACTGGCGAGTGCGTAGTATCGTGTTCAATCGTTTCTCACTGTACAGAATAGTTTCACTGCCCTACAAAAATCCCCTGTGCTTCACCTATTTAACACTTTGCCTACCACTGATCTTTTTACCAAGCATTTTTTTCTTCTCCAGAATACCATACAAATGGAATTGTATAGTGTGTAGCCTTTTTAGAATGGTTTCTTAGCAATGTTTATGAGATTTCCCCTTGGTATTGTTTATGGATTCATTTCTTATTATCACTGAATAGTGTTCCATTATATATATATGGATTACAGTTTATTTTTTTAATCTATTAAAAGAAATCTTGGTTGCTTTCAGTTTTGATGAATAAAGCTGCTACTAATATTTGTGTGAAGGCTTTATGTGGACATAATTTTATAACTCAGTTGGGTGAACACCTAAAATCAAGATTACTAGGTTTTATGGTAAAGCTTTGGTTAGCTTGATGAGAAACTGCTTCCCTTCCAAAGAGTCTTCCTAAGTGACTACATCCTTTGTAGTCCCACTAGTAATGACTAAGAGTTTCTTTTTATATTTTATTTTTTTACAGAGATATTTTTGCTATAGGGCATATGCACTTGCCAGAGAGGAAGAGAGATACAGAAAGGCAGAAAGCGACAAATCACCCCTTTAGGGTGGATGGCCACAATTCCCTTCTCCTCCATTCTCCTCTTGGGATTTTGGGCCTGTGCGCACATGCACCTGGTGTGAGTTTTAAGCCGCCATATCTGGGACTCAAACCCGGCCAACTGCATATGAGTCCAGTGACGTAATCATTACACCTTCTTCTGGTTCATAAATAAGAGTTTCTATTGCACTGGGCAAGTTGGTAGTTTCAGTATTTTGGATATTAATCATTATAATAGATGAGCTGTGTTATTCCTTGCTTTACTTTGCATTTCCCTAATGAAAAATGATGTTGGATATTTTTCCAAATGCTTGTTTACCATTTATATATATTCTTTTGTGATGAGTCTGCTCAAAAATTTTAGCCATTTTAAAAATGATTGTTTGCTTTATTGTTACTGAGATTTTAGTTTTATTTATATTTTACATACTAAAATAAAATCCTTTATTAGATATGTGATTTTAAAGTATTTTCTCCCAGCCCATGGCTCATCTTTTCCTTGTCTCAACAATGTCTGTCCCAGAATAGTTTTAAATTTTAATGAATTCCACTTATCAGTATTTTCCCCCTAGGAATCATGCTTTTGGCAATGTATCTAAATTCTTATTGCCAAACACAAGGTCACACAGATTTTCTCCTAATCATTATTTTAAAATTTTTAGAATTTAAATTTAAATTTTATTTTATTTTGCTATAGAGCAGTAGCATGGGGGTTGGGGAGGAAGGTAAGAAAGCTTCACCCCTATGAGGAATGGTCATACTAAATCCCATCTTCTTCATTTCTCCTTTGTGGATTATGGGCATGCAAGGTCACACATCCAGCCTGTGGTCCAGGACTCTAACCATGTAGTTGGATCCAGCTACATTAACCACCATGCCATTGGTTGGCCACTAATTATTCTTTTTAAGACACGAGTAATTTTTAGTATAGCAAGTTTCTATAATTGCTACAGTAAAGGATTTTTAAAAATTTCACACAAAAATCTCTTTATTTATAAGAAAAATGAAAGTATTGTATAAGAGACTGTCATGAAATACTGCCTATATATGTACAGAAATAATGTCAATGTCATTTAAAGGCATTTAATACTTCTAATTGCAAGCTAACCAATTAAAGATTAATTTTCTTTCATTACTATTTGAACTATACAGATAATAGGTCTTATTTTTCCCACATTGTGTGTAGATGATTCCCATTATTATTAATTGGTGTTATCTATGTAAGAAGAAAAGAAAATTTTATAGGGAAAAACTTTACCAGTTGTCCACAAGGCCAAATTCTCTTAACCAGTAGATGTCATTCTATCTCTATTTTAATGTGAATTTCCAACCTCTGCCTTTAGTTATCTGTTCTTAAGACAAGTTACAAAAATCAGTTTTCTTGCAGTCTGTATTACTCTTTTTTTTTTTTTTAGTCTGTATTACTCTTGATCATTGCACTAACTTGGTATCTTTTCCCTTCCATAACAGAAAGAGAACCAAAACGTGAAATTGGGGCAGTTTGACAGAAGTGACACTCAATAAGCTTCTGTCTTTTAGTCACTTAGCCCTCTGTGTAGGATATTTATCTACTTATTCCTCCAGTTCAAAGTAAAACATTGATTAACTTGAAATGGAGAGACAGTCTGTTCTCCCTTGTCTTTCAGAGTGGGTCATTCCATAACGCTCTGAGTAATAATAAACAGGGGGAAAAAATCTGTCTATCATTTTTGGTAAGTTGCCAAAAAAGTCAAGTCATCAGGAAGCACTGAACACATTTCCCCTTGCATCTCTACAGCCTTTCAGATATAGACTGCTTTAGATGTCACGATTCCCTTGAGAGCACCATGGTTCACAAGGACCCAGTTAGTGCCTCCTTCATGCTCTCCTTATAAAAATGTGCATTTGTAATTCTGCAGTATCTATCCCTGTTTAATCATCTCATTAAAAAAGGAGTTTTGGGAGGTAAGCACATCATTAGGCATTAACTAGCATTGATTCAATTAGTGCTTATGGAGATCTGATTGTTTTAGGCACATTATAGGTGGATCCAGATAAGCAAATAGTGAATGGCCATTCAAGATGAAGATGTTACAAAATAACCAAGTAGGATACAGTAGAAGCATAATATTCCAGTATGGGAGGATTTTCTTTCCAGAGAATGTAATACCTGAGCAGAATTCTTAAGTATTACTAAAAAAATATACAGGCAGAAGAGTACCCTAGATCCAGGTAGGAAAAAATAAAACAAAATTTCAGGAAAAGGGTGTTTGCTTTCTTCATTATTTTATTCCTGGTGCTTAGAACAATCAGTGATAATTGCTATAGAATGAATGGGTAAATTGTTTTAAGAATCCAAGGCCAAATTTGAGATACTAAGCTCTCCTAAATAGAGAACAATTAGTGTGCCTATTATTTTTAAAAGTCATTTAGACATACAACCAAGAGAAGAAAAATAAAATGTATATTTTGGCAAATACATTTTGAAATGTTATTTTCAATTACTGGTCATAATAATAGAATATGTAGTTCTAGGGTACATTTTAAAATTTAGAAAATACAGAGGCTAAGTACATGAACTTTGAAATAGGATTATGCATTTTAAATATAAATCGTGACATTTGTTAAGCTCTTAAGCTCCTAATAACTATTCACCTGATTTTTTTCTTATGGGTTATGAAAAACAGGGAAAATGATTATTTCACCTAAGTAGTCATTTTCATGATTCCATTGTTCATAAATGTCATGACTTGTCTATCAATTTGGATACATATTCAGCACAGTTGACCAGTTGTTTGCGGGTTTCTCCTAATCAGGTAACTAAAATGAATCCTGTACATCTGTAATGTTAGAAAGATAAAAGATGCAAGTTAGAAAGTTAAAAATGAAAATAGAGTTTTCTCAAGAAATAGAATAAAGGGTTACAGTTAAGATATGTTTATGAGATATTTTTGTAGTAGAAAGCCTAAAAATATAAAAACTTATTCTTTTTTTTTTTAAGTAGGAAAAGACATCACAATATATATTGGAATATTTGGAAGAATCAGTAACTTTATGATCATTTATAGTTATCTCACAAGTGGCCGTTATTATAGAGGCATTTTTGACCCTTATCAACTCTTATGCATCTTGCCCCTTGATGTGGGTGTCCCAAAATCTTCTGTAATAAGAGGCGTCAAAATTTTTTGAAAGAACCCACTGTTGTGCTCAAAAAGAAGCTAACTTAAAGGATTTCAATTCACTCTAAAATTTGAGGTCATCAGTAAGAATAACAATAACAACAATCATATATATTATGGTTTATTAAGATAATTCTGCTTTGTCAAGGATTGTTTATTCATAATGATACTTTAAATAGAAAATAAAGAGTATTAAAAAGGTTAATATTCAATAAGTGTGCATTTTTGTAATATACCAATGGTTCGTTATACCTGACATCTATCCTTTTTAAGCTGTCATCTGTTTTGATGAATTGGCACTTCAACCCTCTCAGTGAAATCTTTTTAATAGCACCACTTGTTTTGAACTGATTTTCTCAAGTAGTGATATATATGTATAGCCTATGTATGTATGTGTGTGTATCACTACTTACGAAAAAATATGTATGAGGAATCCTCAAAAAGTTCATGAAAACATGTATTATAAAAAAGAAAAGCTATACATGGATTTTAAATGCTTTCTACTGGGACCAGCAGTTAGCGTAATGGCTTTGTCGCTGAACTCCCACATAGTCGACTGCAGTTCGAGTCCCAGACCCGGCGGCTTAAACTCACACCAGGCACATGTGCGTGCATGCCCAAGATCCCAAGAAGAGAATGGAGGAGAAGGGATTGTGGCATGGCCATCACCCTGGGGGATGATTTCTCGCTTTCTGTCTCTCTTTGTCTTTCTGGTGCACGCACGCGCCCTATAGCAAAAACCGTTTTGATGAATTGGCACTTCAACCCTCTCAGTGAAATCTTTTTAATAGCACCACTTGTTTTGAACTGATTTTCTCAAGTAGTGATATATATGTATAGCCTATGTATGTATGTGTGTGTATCACTACTTACGAAAAAATATGTATGAGGAATCCTCAAAAAGTTCATGAAAACATGTATTATAAAAAAGAAAAGCTATACATGGATTTTAAATGCTTTCTACTGGGACCAGCAGTTAGCGTAATGGCTTTGTCGCTGAACTCCCACATAGTTGACTGCAGTTCGAGTCCCAGACCCGGCGGCTTAAACTCACACCAGGCACATGTGCGTGCATGCCCAAGATCCCAAGAAGAGAATGGAGGAGAAGGGATTGTGGCATGGCCATCACCCTGGGGGATGATTTCTCGCTTTCTGTCTCTCTTTGTCTTTCTGGTGCACGCACGCGCCCTATAGCAAAAACCTCTCCAATAAATAAATAAATAAATAAATGCTTTCTACTAAGATAAACTTATACTTTAATTCTATTTTCTATGAACCACTTGAGGTCCCCTGTCTGTGTGTATGTACGTATATAGGTTTTAAAGATATGGTATTCATTAGCTATCTATCTATGTGATATATAAATGTTTATTTAATATTTGCATGACCAGTGAGAAATAAACACAGGGAGTGTAAATGAAGACAAGTGGTCCTTGTGTAAGAAAAATAGAAAGTTCCTACCTAACTATCAAGTAGCACAGGTTATGCAGTCTGTCCCTGGATAACAAATTAGGCAAATTTCTCAGGAAAAGAAAGACATTTATCTGCATAGACTCAATCCTTTATTTTCTAAGATACAAAACCTCTAGGTGGCACTGATAATTATAATATTATGTTAATAAGGGATGCATTGACTTTCAAATAATTATAACAGACCAGGTCAATAGGGCATACAGAAAGAACAATGGGTTAAATAAGGTGAACTAAGTAGGGCTTTTAAAATCTCTATAACTTTGGATAAAGATCCCAAATTGAGGGAAACTTAAACCTTTTTGAAAGGTATGGGTCTTATATAAAAATAAGTCTTACTGATAAATAGTGAAATTTAGCTATAAAGAAGAAGGCTAACCTTACTAGTAGTGATTTCAGTTTGAATCACCTTTGAAGAAGTCAGTTAACGCCTGGGCCCTGACCAAGAATCAATTGATCAGTGATCCAGAGTCTATCTTTAGACTGCCCAGTCTAAGAAAGAATTATTTTTCTTGGTAAAATTACTACATTTACCCAAAACTTTCAAAGTCATTTTTCTGGTATTCTGTAGAAATCTCAACTAAGTCTATTTATTGTTGTTGTTGTTACTATTATTATTATTTGCCATAGGGTATATACATTTGAGAAAGAAAGAATGTGAAAAATCACCCCCGGGGGTGGGGGCGATGGTCACACCAAAATCCTTTGTCCTCCATTCTTCTCTTGAATTTAGGGCATGTATGCACACACACCTAGCATGATTTTCAAGCTGGGTCCAGGACTCAAACTGCACAGTCATCTATTTGGGATCCAGTGTCATAACCTCCATGCCACTTGCTCCCCCAACTAAGCCTATCTATTATTTTTGAATGTAATAACACTAGTTATAAAGAAAGGTAGATTTTCTAATCCTTTGGTGTTATTTCTGGAACAAATCTGTGTCCATATAGAACATTTTACAATACTTGTGTTTGTGTGGTTTTGTCTGCTTTTTAAGGCATCTGAAGCATCTAAATGTATCAGGTACACTGCAGCAGCAGAATAATGCCCACCTGTCTACTTCTAAACTTGACCCATGAGAAGGATATGTTACATGGCAAAAGGGATTTTGCAGATGTAATTAAGGAAAAGACCTTGAGACTGGAGGTGTACAGGTGGGCTCAAACTAATCACGAGTCCTTCAGTTGGGAAACATTTCTCTGCTACGGTTGGGAGATGTACTATGTAGGAACAGTCTGAGAGATGCAGTGTCGCTGAAGCTGAAGATGACTATGTGCCAACGAGTGTGGGTGACCTTGTATAGGCTGAATAATCACAAGGAAACAGATTCTCCTTACTAGCATCCAGAAAGGAATATGGAACTGCTAACATCTTGATTTTAGCTTAGTGAAACCTCTGTGAGACTGAAAGGCAAAGCTATGAGAGAATAAGGTTGTATTATTTTAAGTCATTTAGGAGAGATGATTTGTTATAGCAGCAATACCTGCATAAATTGTGAAAAATAGCTTAAGTTACTTAATAGAATTCACTTGATTATGATTATACAGTGTGATAAAATGCTTGGATAAAATTTGTATATAAAATTTATTTATTAGATATTTTTGATACTTAGAACAGTTTCATGTATATTGTAGATATTTGTTATGTACTTTTAAGATTTGAAATGAATGTAGAGTTTTTATACATCAAGCACTAAATGCCATAAAAATAGGTATCTGTCTTCTTTTCCATGAACAAGTCTGTCATTAAACAGTGCATGGACAAATATAAAATAACATGTTTTTCAGGCAAGGTTGCTGAGACACGTATATTATCCAAGAATTTAAAATTTGATAAGATCATAGAAATAAAGATAACTTGAGAGTTTGGGTATAAAATTATTTGTTTTCTTTGATACTACATAAGTAGTTTATATGAAAGTCACCTATTAGGAAATCAGAATTATCTCCCAATGAGTTGTCGTCTTTTATGAACTGTGACCCTTGCCTAATTTTCCATGTATGTTCTTCAGGAAAAACCATGTCAAACCACATCCCTAACCCTTGATGATGGTTTATTGTTTTAAGGGAGTCAAGGGTTCCATCTCAAGCTATTAGTCATACCAACTGCTCCTTGAAGCAACAGTGTGGGTACTGTGTTGGGTACTTTCTTAGCTTCAGTAATGTATGCTTCCTTTCCTTGGGGTATTGACTCATGGATCCAAAAGACAATATTCACTTTAAACTACTGGGACTGAAACTTCAGAATATACAACTTAGCCATTTGTGAAAGTGACTTTTTATACTCTGAAAATAAAGCTTCTAGCAAGAGGGAAAAAAATGAAGTTGACACATAAAGAGACACAGAGGCAAAAAACAGAGGACTCCCAGGAGACGTTAATGACAAGTTCTGGTTTGTTCTCAAAGCCTAGCTTGATTTCTCTTCCTCCCATTTAGTAAGATTTCAGATGGAAATACCAGAAAACCAATTCAAAGTGCTTTAATGTAATGGAAAATCCAGGGGTAATCTGGCTTTAGGCACCACATAATCAAAGGTTAAAAAAATGCGTTTTAGGGACCAGCAGGTGGCATGGTGGTTAAGGTGCTGGATACTTCCACATGGCCGACCACGGTTTGAGTCCTGGACCTGGTGGCTTGCTTTCTCACTTTTTCTCTCTCTTGCTGTGTGTGTCTCTCTCTAATCAAATTACAATGAATAAATAAATAAAATTAAATAATTCTTTTAAAAAATGCATTTTAGATATTTTGTTTTCTAAGCTTGGGTCCAAATTCTACTAGATTGGACCATCTTGGTTAAATTGATAATCCCATATTATCCCAAGACCTTCCAGAAGCATAAATTCTAGGTTCAAGTAGAGTGTGTAGAGTGTGTGTGTTTGTCTGTGTGTATATGTGAAAGAGAGAGAGAGAATGCTTGAAGAACTAGCAAATGATTATCCACATTCTGTTTTTCCTTGACTGCAAGCATAGAAGCAAGCATCAAGTGAAAGCTTTCATCAGGATGGAAATTCCACTGATAATGAGTGAAGCCTCTTAGCTAAGCCATGATGAGCATGAAGGACAAGTGAGAAATAAAGATTCATGTTTCAATTTATAAAGATTTGTAGGTTGATTATTATAATGGTATATAGAGCCTATCCTGAATGATATAAAAATAGGTACTGGAAGTGAGATGTTATGAAAGAGAAAATCTTAAATATGTGATGCTGACGTCAGGGCCTGCTGGAAAAGGGTGAGAAAAATGTTGGCAGTGAAAAGATAATGATCCACATTACAAAGGAGTGAGATATTTAGCAAAACGGTTTTCTATAATAACTTAGTAGGCATATATTGTTGTTTCAGTCTATTATTGTGTTACTTATAAAAATATCCAAGACTGGGTGGTTTATAAAGAGTAAAAGATTCTTTGGCTTACAGTTCAAGTGACTGGAAAGTCTAAAGGCATGGGATCTGCCTCTGGCTGGCTTCTGGTCTGAAGGTCTGGGACCAGCAGTTGGCATAATGGCTGTGGCTGGACTCCCATGTAGTTGACTACAGTTTGAATCCTGGACCCGGTAGTTTGAACTCATGCTGGACGCATGTGTGTGTGTGCCCAAGATCCTGAGAGGAGAAGGGATTGTAGCATGGCTATCTCTCCAGGAGGTGATTTCTCACTTTCTGTATCTCTGTCTCTCTCTCTGTCTTTCTGGCAAGCGCATGTTCCCCATAGCAAAAACCTCTCCAAAAAAAAAAAAGAAAAGTAAAGTAAAAGAAACATGAAGGTTGACAGGCATGAGCAGAGCATGAGACCTGGAGGCAGCCACTTCCTTTGATAACAACTGTTCTTAGAGGTACTGACTCCATCTCAGGAGATCTAACATTCACTTTATCTCACAAGACAGCATTAATCCACTCATGAGAGTGATGCTTCCATGATCTGCACATCGGCCATTCGGCCTCTCCTCTTAAATGTCTTCCCACTTCTCAATACCACTGGGCACAAAAACTTTTTGGGAAAAAGTCATCATCTAAACCATAGCAAATTTGCCTTGAATTTTAGAGGGAAAATGTTATAAACAGAATGTTATCAGTGTGGTTGCTTATTGTTTGTCTCTGTAAGGAATTATAATCAACATATATACTCAAAAAATTACTGGCCAATATGCAAGCATTATAAAAAAGAAAGATAGGAGAGAATCTAGAAATTGAGGAAATTGTAGAGTTGAAAGAGCTATTGATTCCATTTCCAATGGATAACATTGAAAGGGGTTCTACATTAGAATTCCATTGGAAATTTAAAGGAAATGAAAACTCCAGTCAGAACTAAAACAACTTACTCTTTATCATGAAAATGGTGAGAATGAAATTTTTTCAGTTGGATAAAAATGGCTCAAGATAAAAAGAGTAAGGGAATGAGAGACTGACTGACCAAGAACATTCTGTGTGCCAAGAGAACAGAGCCCCACAATGTGTGTGAGTTCTGAAGTGTTTTGAGGCCAGTGTTTTCCATGCATCTGCATTATTCTCCTCTATGGAGAGGGTATTTGTTGTAGAGGTACTATCTCCTTTTCAGTATTGCAATAGGAGGGGAGTGTTCAAGAAACAAGTAACTTTCTTTGTTTGAGTCTCTGTATCAAGAAGACCAGATAACGATAAAGAGATTTCAAATTTTATGCTTAATGCCATGTTTAGATGGGACTTTGGAGTTGTCTGTTGGGTGGGAGTGTAATGAGTATATTTTGCAAGTGGGCAAAAAAAATAAACAGAATATTATGAATATAGGAGAAGGCTGTGAGAATCATTTGGGATATTCAAATCATTGGAACATAACAAATGTTAGGTAACATTCTGGCCCATTGTAGAATCACTCTTCTCTGATAATTCGAGCTCTGAGATGGCCTAGTGATTTTGTCTTCTTTTGTTTTTTCTTTCTTTATTTTTTGACAATGGACTGAGAAGGGAAAGGATATCTATGGTTGCCAAATTCTTTCTTTCTTTGCTTTATAGTCATGAAAGCCTGTGCCGTAATGGAGCCTCTATCATCCTGAGTTGTAGAGGTCTCCAAAGGGCAAACCCCCCCCGCCAATATAAAGTATAATGGACCCTATATTGATAGTCAATTTCATTTAAAAATGAGATAAAAAAATAAACCTCAGAAGTGGGTTTTTGTGGTTTTGATTATTGTAATATGGTCCATAATCACACCCTTGAATAAATTTATGTCATCAAAAGAATAAAGTACCAATGTTCTAAGTAATTTAAGGAAATAGTACATGACTTTTAGGGAGATGGGAACAGAGTTGATATAAAATCAGCAAGTTTAGGGTGAAGGAAAGGACTTGATTTTCAGAGTCTGGTATCTAATATATATGTTCTATTTATAATAGTGGTTTACTGGATAAGAGATGATAAAATCAATATGTGTCTGATTTACTAATAATCCCACATGGTCTGAATCATACATATAGATCTTCTTGGTAGTTCTGCTTACCTTTGAATTTTATAATAAATATAATACTCCTTTAATATGATATGTTTTTTTCTTACATGAGATAGATGGAGTGGACTTTCATTTATTGTCAATGTGACAAACTAACCTAAGTCAAAACTCTCAATTATTAGATTAAAACTTATCAAAATAGATAAATAAGCTATCATGGTAACTACTGGTGGTTCCTACTATTTCCTAAACTCTACAATATAGAAGAATCTCTGAGAATGACTGTTCCACATGACACAGATTACCCTCAAATACAGAATTTCTACCAGAATTCTTAGAAATAAAATTTCTCACCTTTTTAGATACTGCCTAAAGCCAATTCCTCCCACCTTCCCAGTTCATACTAACTCAGAAAACTCTAGTTAGTTTGCACATTATAATTGAAGAATACTATCCTTGGAATTGCTTAATTTTTTTGCTGTGATGCTAATATAGATTGTATACTTAAAATTTACACTATTAAAAATGAAACAAAAAAAAACAGAAAGAAAATTAAAAAGCCAAAACAGAACAGCCAGGGGTTAATACTTAAGTAAAATGAGATTTTCGTGGACTTCTAGATATATATATATTTTTTTTTTTTTTTTTGGAGAGTTTCTTTTTGCTATAGGGCGCGTGCGCTCACCAAACAGACAGAGAGAGACATAGAGACAGAAAGCGAGAAATCACCCCCTGGGGGGATGGTCACGCCACAATCCCTTCTCCTCCATTCTCCTCTTGGGATCTTGGGCACACACGCACACGTGCCCGGCGTGTTTTAAGCCACTGGGTCTGGGACGCGAACCGCGGTCGAGTACGTGGGAGTCCAGCGACATAGCCATTACGCTAGCTGCTGGTTCCCATAAGTAAATATATTTTTAAAAGACCAAAACAGGATAAATGTATAAATACATCTTTCAGATCCATTGCAGCACAGCTGTAAAATTACCTGGATCTGGAATTTACCTCGTGAGCTAATATGATGAGAGCTTCAGTATGACTTTAAAACAAAAACAAAATCAACCATACAGGTTGATTTTATTGTGCCAATTTAAGCAACAAACTATAAAATTGGTTTTCCTGTCAACAATATTTTATTTGGTTAGGCTTGCTGAGTGGAGAACTAAGCAAAATCCTTTTGTGAGTAGAGGAATATTTAGAAGATGCTTAAGCTTCTTTGACATCTAACCCTACATCTATCTTTCATCTGTATCTATATAGCCAAGTATATAATTACCCTGTTATTACAATCCAGAAAAGCTTAAGGATTTTAACAGATTTGACAGTGATGCCTTTGCTAATAGAGAAGGAATATAAATGCCCTGAATTATAGCTGCTTTGAAAACTAGATGAACATAGGATTTTTAAGACATATGTCTTTATGAACATGGTTTTTTTGTTTTTTCTTTTTGAGAGATTTTTGTTATAGGGTTTGTGTTCTTACTGAAGAGACAGAGAAACAGAAAGTGAGAAATCCCCCCCCTCCCCGGGGAGATGACCATGGTGCAATCCTTTCTCCTCCATTCTTTTAGGATTTGGGCATGCATGCACTCACACCTGGTGTGCATTTCAAGCCACCAAGTTCAAGACTTGAACCACAATTGGTCATATGGGAGTCCAGTGATGTAAACCACTACTATCTGCTGGCCTCATGAACATAGGATTTTAAAATGCATCATATAGGTTTAAATTTTGCACTAGCTTTCTTACTACCAAGTATATCTTCAATTCTCCCCTACTTAATTCTGTTCTTCACATTGCAGCTAAACCAAAATAACATCACTACCCTTGTGCTTATATTTTGGTAGATCCTCATCAACTATAGAAAAAGTTATAGATCTTTTACTCATCCATTGTCTGGTCTCTGACTACTCTCCATCTTTTTCAGACAAAATAATAACACATTATTTTGAATTCTTTGCATACACTCTTGTTTCACTCCTGCCTGGAATTCCCTTCTTACCCTTTGTTCAATCACCCTCATTAATTTTTGTTTCTTTTTTTTACTGTGGTTTCCGGTTTACATATACTGAATATATACCTTTATGGGGCAAAGTATGTTTTTCACAAACATGTATATAGTATGTTATAATCAAGTTAAGAATATACCCATTCATCTTCTTCAACATTGAATTTTACATTTTGTTATGTCCATTCAATATTAGTTCTACTAATTTTACTGATTGTTTTTAGAAGTATGTGTTGAATTATGCACATTTTTCACTCTGTTGTGGTACATTATTCCATAACTTCTTCATCTTATTTACATGAATTCTCAAATCCATTAAAAATATGTTGGGGCCAGCAGATGGCATAGTGATGATTTTGCTGGATTCCTACATGGCTGATTATGGTTCGAGTCCTAAATTCAGTAACTTCACAATCACACCAGGTGTATGTGTGTACATACCCAAGATCCACAGAGGAGAATGGAGAAGGGCCTGTGGCATGGCCATCCCTGAGGGATGATTTCTCTCTCCCTCTTACCGTCTCTGTCTCTATCTTACTCTCCTGTGAATGCCTGCATCCTAAGGCAAAAACCTCTAAAAAGATATGTTTGTTGCAGCATTATTCACAATAACTGAGTCATGGAGTCAACCTAAGTACTCAACAATTGGTTAATGGATTGGAAAATATGGCACATATACACAATAGCATATTACTCAACCTTGAATAACAATGAAATCATCTCATTTAACACAAAGTGGACAAACCTAGAAGATACAATGCTAAGCAAAACAAGCCAGACTATGAAAAACAAATACCATATACCCCCACCCCAACATATACCAAATGTCCTTATTCCATGGCAGAGACTAAAGGACTTGAAAACATAGAAATAGAGTAACAGTAGATATTGATTGGTCTCATTTTAACTTTTCTGTTGCTTCAAGTTGAGTCATAATGTAAGTACTTCCTTATATTGCTAAGTACCCTTTCTTTGTGCTCTTTCAGCAAAAGATGGGTACTACTTATTCCATTTTATTGAGATTATCTGTTTGTATCTGCTTATCTTCCACTCCAAACAACTCCCTTAAAACAATGTGAATATTGTGAATGTAACCTCCATGACCTAACTTCTGCGTGCCCTCCACCCCTGCCTGATAAACGTATCTACTCATTCTCTAGCACAATGCCTGGCATTCATAAAAAATGGTCAGTAAATATTTGCTGAGCTGAATGAAATATATTCACCTTAAAATATCCTAGAAGAATATACAAAACACTGGAATTGAAGAACAGATTTGTTCAGTTCAAAGAGAAATGTAAGAGCAGTGCTAATAATTTAGATTTATGACTGTGATGCTTATCAAAATCCATTTTCAAAGTAAGTCTGACTCTGACTCTGTATGTATGAAACTGTTGTAGTCTTGTTCAAGAATATTCTTTTTTCTTCCTCCTATGTAGCTTGCTTGCTTGCTTCCTTCCTTTCTTCCATTTCCTTCTTTTTCTTTTCCTTCCCTTCCCTTCTTTATCCTTTCTCTTTATTTATTTATATATTTATTTAGGCCATAGAGTGCATGCAATTGCTGGAGAGAGAGACTGAGAGAAAGAGAAGGAAAGTGAGAAACTACAGGGAGGATGGCCATACCATGATCCCTATTCCTTCAGTCTCCTCTTGGGATTTTGGGCACATGCACACATGCCCAGTGTGATTTTCAAGCCACTGGGTCCAGGACTCAAACTTCAGTTAGTCATGTTGGATCTAGTGCCTAACCTCCACAGCATCTGTTGGTCCTCTGGAATATTCTTTCTACATTGAATAGTAGTCTATTCTTCTTTTAATATTTTTTTTTAGCTAATTAGCTTGTTTGTTTATTTATTTCAAAAGAAAGCAAAAGAGAGTCTCATGCTGTGACACACTGTTCTCCTGCAGTCTCAGTCAGCCAGATTCACAGGCATGCATACACACCTGGCGAGTATCTGTTAGCTGAATGTGATCTACCATATGGCTTCCAGCATTGCCCAGCATTGCCCTCTTACCATACCTTGACTTCTATTCTTTTTTTTTTTTCTTCTTTTTAGAGAGATTTTTGGTACAGTGTGCATGTGCTCACCAAAGACACAAAGAGAGATAAACAGAAAGTGAGAAATCACCCCCCCAGGGAGGATAGCCACACTGCAATCCCTTCTCCTCCAGTCTCCTCTCAGGATTTTGGGCAAGCACACACATGTGCCTGGTGTGAGTTTTAAGCCACTGGGTCCGGAACTCAAACTATGGTGAACTATGTAGGAGTCCATTGACATAACCATTATGCCATCTGCTTGTCTCATGGACGTCTATCTTTTAATTTCCAGTTTAAGTATTATACCATTTAGGAAATCTTTCATATTCTTTACATATCTATTCACACTTTTCTCTTGCTCTTTGTACTTTCTGTGCATAAGTAAAATACTTAACACCTGTGATAGTTTCTCATTTATGTGTCTTTCTGTACATTCTTTAATTCAGTGCTTCTTGAGGACAGGACTTTTTATTTATTATCCCCATTCTTCCTTCTAACCATTGTTTAATATAATGCTCAAATTGGATATTGAAGATCCCAGTTAGCTTCATTTGGTGGTCTTAGTCACTGTCTCAGGAATATGTCCCATGGATTGTAAGGATTGAGACTTTGAGAACAGCTGACAATTTGTCATCAACTAGAGGAATAAAATCTCAAAGTACATGATGCTTCAAAGTAGCAAACATTAAATTCCCATGCCAATTTCCATGCCAGCACATGTGCTATGAGCCTGGAGACCTAGTTTTAAACTTTGGCTTTATCATATATTTTGATGACTCTGAGTAATACATTGACATCTCAGAGTTTCCAAATCTAAGTACATTGACCAGATAAAAGAGATGATTGGCTCAAATCCAACAGTAGTTCTGGCTTTAGTCACAGTTAAGTGCTGAGGTCCAAAAGATGTTTCTCTTTTCATCTCTTGGGTTTGTTAATTCTCTTTTCAGCTTTGTTTTCATATTCTTTCTATATTGAGAAAAAAAATGGTTTTCTATTTATTTATTTATTTATTTATTTATTTATTTTTGGAGAGGTTTTTGCTATAGGGTGCATGTGCTTGCCAGACAGACAGAGGGATAGAAAGCGAGAAATCACCCCCCACCCCAGAGGGCATGGCCACGCCACAATCCCTTCTCCTCCATTCTCCTCTCAGGATCTTGGGTATGCAGTCATACATGCCCGGCATGAGTTTAAGCCACCGGGTCCGGGACTTGAACCGTGGTTGACTGCATGGGAGTCCAGCGACATAGCCATTATGCTAACTGCTGGTCCCAGAAAAAAATGGTTTTCCAAACTGGCTGCATTCCACATTTTCATGGGCAATGTAGGAAGATTCCTATTTCTCTACCTCTTCACTAACATGTGTTGTCTTATATGTGATAGTCAGTCTGGTTGATGTGGTATGGTATATCCTATGATTTTTAATTTTATTTTTTAATTTAATTTTTGAGAGGTTTTTGCTATAGGGTGCATGTGCTTGCCTGAAAGACAGAGAGAGACAGAGAGACAGAAAGTGAGAAATCACCCCCCAGGGGAGATGGCCATGCTGCAATCGCTTCTCTTCCATTCTCTCAGGATCTTAGGCAAACACGCACACACACCCAGTGTCACCCAGTGTGAGTTTAAGCCACCGGGTCTGGGACTCAAACCACGGTCTACTACATGGGAGTCTAGTGACATAGCCATTATCTCAAGTTCTGGTCCTGTGATTTTAATTTTAAATTCTCTAATGACTAATATTGTTGAACATCTTCTCATATGCTATTTTTTCATTACCATTAGTAGATCTTCTTTGATAAAATGTCTGTTCATATGTTTGCCTATTGACTTATTATATCTTATCATTGAGGTATAAGTATTATTCTAAATTCTGACTATATGTTCTTTATTCGATACGTATTTTGAAATACCTGCTTTGTAATGTTTGTTTTATCTCACATCCTTGAAAAACACATCTTTTTACTAACTCCATAGTTGCGCCTTTTTTCCCACCCAAAGCACACTGCCATCAAAACAAGCTTTATTTCTTCTTCATCATGGTCTCATACAGACTCAGAGGACATAGTTGTGCTTTTCACAGAATGTCATATAGATGGAATCATGCAGTATGTAGCCTTTTTAGATTGGCTTCTTTCACTTAGCAAAAGTGACTTGTAGCTCTTTTGTTTTTTAAAAAAATATTTATTGTAATTTATGACTTACATATATTATGTAATTATGATTTATAATGCACACCTTTGTAGGGTACAGAATGATCTTTAAAATCATGTTTACTGTATGGGATAAACAAATCTAGGATAAAAGCATATTCACTGTCTCCAACATTTAAGATTATATTAGGTTGTGAACATCTGAAACCTGCTCCACTGGTCATTTTGGGAGTGTGTACTGAATTATATATCATGTTCTTTAATATGAAATACAATCCTAATGAAAAACAAATGTATTAAAAATCAGACAACAAGAAATCTCATCAAATAATGAGGATAGATTTTGAAAAGAAAGATAATTTGAAAATAATCAATGAAAGAAGAATTTGTAAATTCCATGTAGATGACTGTGGGAGATAAGAGTTTATAATCTGAAAAGATCTGTGGTATGAATCATTGATCCAGTCCAAGAGAGGTAAAATTGTATATAATAATAGCTCATTAGAAAGAGATTGAAGAAAACTTTTACTGGTTCACTGTGAATTTTTGCATTGTACTGTGCATAAAGAAATAAGTCCTTGAAAAAGTAAAGATAAAACAAAATTGGAAAGAGATATTTAAAAGTGAAGACATGACAAAGTTAGTGATTTGTTGATGTTTAGGTTTTGCATGATTTAAACTTTTATCCTTCTTTCAATTCATTTAAAAAAGACTCCACTACATTTTGGGCTTTTCTCCTGTTATCAAGTTTTATGCAATGATTAATGATTATAATAAATATATAAATTAAACCTGTGGAGACAACTATCTATCAAATAATTGGTTAACTTCTATTTATACCTGTTGTGTGTAACGTAATTTAGCCCTTTTGTTGGGAAATTTAATCCCAACATTCAATGTTGTTATCAATATATATTTTATTCCTTTTTTTTTCCTAGTTGTTTTGTGTTCTTTTACTTCTTTTATCCTTCTTTAATTTTCCTGGTGTACTATTCCCTTAAGTATTTCATGGAAAGCTGGTTTAATTTTGCTAAATTCTTTCAGTGTTTGTTTCTCAGGGAATGATTATATTTCTTCTTCCTATTTGAAGGATAATCTCACTGGGTATAAAACTTGGCTGAAATTGTTTTACTTTCAGCGTTTTAAATATGTCTTCCTGTTCTTTCTTAACCTGCATTGTTTCAGTAGAGAGATCTGATGTTACTCTAATTATGTAATCTTTGTAACTCGGCGTTTCTCTCTTGTCTGTTTTAAAATATTGTCTTTGTCTTGGGACCAGCAGATGACATAATGGTCATGTTGCTGGACTGCCATGTAGTTGAATACAGTTTTAGTCCTGGACCTGGTGACTACAGACTAAACACTGGGTGTGTGTGTGTGTGTGTGTGTGTATGTGTGTGTGTGAGCCCAATCCTGAGAGAATGGAGAAGGGATTGCAAAGTGGCCACCCCCCCTGTGGGTTATTCCTCACTTTCTGTCTCTCTGGTGAGTGCATGTATCCTATAGCAAAAATCTCTCCAAAAAGAAAAAAAAAAAATCTTTGTCTTTGTTCTATTCCAATTTGATTAAGAGGGTCTTCTTATACCTATTCTTATACCTATTTGGTGTCCTTTGTATTTTTCTGGATTAGTGTGTCCCTATGCCTCTCTAAATTTGGAAATTTTCCAGCTAATATATAATGAAAGAGATTTTCCATGTCTTTACCTGTCTCTTCACCTTCTAGAATACATATTATGTGGATATTCTGCCATTTAATGGTTTCTAGGATTTCCCAAATGTTGTCCTGATTTTTGATGGATATTCTTCTATTATTTCCAGTTGCTTAGACCAAATCAGAGGTTTCATCTTTAAGACAGGAGATTCTTCTGTATGGTCTAATCTGCTGTTCATACTTTCGAAGGAGGCTTTAATTTCCTGCATTAATTCTTTATCTCCAGAAGGTGTTTGATTATTTTTCAGTGTGTCTACCTCTTTATGGAGTTCCTCATTTAGAAGGATTTTCTCATCTCCTGGAATTGGTTACCTGTTTTCTTTTACATCTCATTGAGTTTTTTCTTTTTCTTTCTTTCTTTTTTTTTTGAAGAGAGTTTTTTTTTTTTTTTTTTTTTTTTTTTTTTAGGGCACGGGGCCCCCACCAAAAGACGACAGAGAGACAGAAAGCGAGGAATCACCCCCCAGGGGGTATGCCACACCACAATCCCTTCTCCTCCATTCTCCTCTTGAGATCTTGGGCATGCAGGCACATACACCCAGAGTGAGTTTAAGCCGCTGGGTCCAGGACTCGAACCACAGTCGACTACATGGGAATCCAGCGACATAGCCATTATGCTAACTGCTAGTCCCACATTGAATTTTTCTTTTTACAATAAATGTTCTGAATTATTTTTCTAACAGTTCTGTGATCTCTTGTGTTTTATTCATTGTTAGTGAGGAGTTACTGTGGCCCTTTGGGGAAACATGCATTTCCTGGTTTTCTCCTCTTTCTTGGAGTCCTGCTTTGATTTCTAGTCATTTGGTGATATGCTCAGTTCTTCCTATGTCTTTGGAGTATGTTTTTATAGTGCGCTCATGCACTTCGCTATGGTGTGTGTTAGCTCTGTGACCATTTCCTTCCTCTGCTATGGGTGGAAGTATGGAATTCACAATAGGAGTTTTGGGTTCAGGTTTTCAGAAGGGAATTTCTCCTCTTTTACTGGTTGGGGTGTGGAAAGTAGATAGTTTCTGAAAAGTCTCTTGTCTGCAGTATTTGGTTCTGTATACCCAAACTTTGTGCTCCCAGTGTGGCTGGAGTTGAGCTGGACAGGTAGGATGTAAGGTGGTAGACACTATGTGAGGCACTCATTTGCACTGGAGTGGGCCAGGGCATCCTCCCCTCTTCCACAGCAGGTTGGGCAGGGGTCCCTGCTGATGAGCTCAGACCTAACAACCTGAGCCTTCCTGTGGCTTCTTTTGTCTCAGGGACTCCAGGAACCCATTGGTGGTTCTTGAAAGCCAGAGAAGCCCCTCTTCCACCACAGTAGTCTCAGTGGGGGTCCCTACTGATGAACTCTGGCCAAGCAGCCTGGAGCTCTGTCACTCCTTTGATCTCTCCAATTCTGTTTTGTTTCTTTGTGGGCATTAAAACAACAACAATTTTGTCATATATTTTCTCTTTGCACCTGGAAAATTTCAGGCATTATTTTTCACCTTCATAGCAGAAAATAATGAGGCTTCTCAGTGTTTTGGTGTAAAAATGATTCTCATTAGGAAAGCTTACTGTGTTTGAAGCAACCTCTCCTTGAAGTATCTTCACATTAATTTAATTTTCTATAGAAAGGTCATATGGCCGAAAGTCAAGATGTCACTCAATTGTGCCCCAGCATTATGAGAATACTCCTCTGAAGGGACTTTTGTATTTGTCCCATTGCTGGCTTTAATTTGATTGAGATTCAATGCCCTAGAGATAAGCAAGAATCCAAAAGACTTGCTGGGCTCAGTGAAATGTAAATTCTTAGAGGAAGGTGGAGTTCTAGGAGCTGGTTTAGAAAGCTAGGGCCATCTGCCTAGCAAAGAAAAAAAATCTACCAATCAAGAGTATGTTTTTGAAAAAGGCTCTGGTTTCCATCTGTGACTTTGAGCTAGAGATTTAACAGGGTTGGTCCTTAGTGTCCACATTTCTAAAATGGAACAACTTAATTGCTAAGGTTAAAAATAAAAAGGTATAGTTTTAAACATGCACTCTAGTCTTTCTTTAGAAACTTTCAGACAACTGGCCATAACTTTTTCAGTAAACTCATCAATTAAACAAAAAGAAATGCAATAATACTGAATTCTTTTTGTTTGATAAGGTTTGAGAAGATGAGTGTTAATAAATTTTATAATTCAGAAAGCCTAATACATAGGTATAGTGCCCAGTTATGAGGAACTTCCTGCCAGGATATTTAAAAAAAAAAAAAAACCTTTATTTTAATTAACTTTTAACCCTGTGAATTGTGTTTAAAAGTTACACAGTAGGCATTTGAACCCTGATCGCCTACTCTTTTTCCCATGCGCTACACTGCCTGCTCCACCTTGAGTCAAGCATAAAGAATAGAGCATGTAAGTTATAAAAAAGATACTGCAGGAGAAGATGGTAATAATAGTTAGAAACTGGGCTATATTATAAATGGTTGCAGATTGAGAGATTATGAAGACAGTGTGCATTGAAAGGAAGAACTTTGCGTCTTGATGTTGCAAATGGTATCACCCAAGGCCAGAGGAATTTGTGCTGTCTAGATTACACTTAGACTTTTTTTTTTTTTTTTTTAGTGAGAGATTGTTGTTATATGGTGCATGTGTTCACCAGAGAGAGGGAGATGGAGAGACAGAAAGTGAGAAATCACCCCCGGGCGGGGTGGCTATACTGCAGTCCCTTCCCTCTATTCTCCTCTTGGGATTTTGGGCACGCGTACATGCATGCTTGATTTGAGTTTTAAGCCACAAGGACCAGGACTTGAATCACTGTTGACTATGTGGGAGTTCAGCGGTGTAACCATTACTCCATCTGCTGGTCCCACACTTAGACATTTTTATAACTGATACATGTGTCTATAACTGAAACTCCATCTCTACTCATGTGGTACCTCCCTTAATAATTTCTAGGCAATTGTTCTTTGCAGTACTGAAGAACCTAAGCATATTGCTGTAATTCCCAGAGCCTAGACTTCCTTTGTAGAGCTGAAAACTATGATTTGACACCATGGTATTGGCCTCATTGGGCCTGTCTGGCAGAAAATATGCACTCCAAGGTCTTACCCCAAATAAACATGTTTCCACAGGTGATGCTAGTACCTTATTTTTAGCATTACAAAGGATCACAGCTGGAACGAGGAAAAGCAACTCAAGCAACCCTGCCTTTTGCCTCCTCTCAGACATGTTTCTTATACTTACTTTTTTTTCCATTTCTGGTTTCTGCTGTTTGGTTTGATATTCTGATAAGCACAAACCCAAGAGGGAATAAAACTGCAGGGCTGTATTCCTTGATGCATACTAAATTTACATCTGTGAAAAGAAACTAGATGGTGTTGAGTTACCGAAAAATAGAAAAGTATAGTGCATAGCTTATGGAGTCTAATATCACAGTACTTCTCCTTGGTAAGCTGTTGATTGCTTGACTTGAGAGGGAGACATACCGAACTGGTAGCTTTTTGTGACATAGACTGAAAAAAATAAAGTTTTGGGAGATCTTGAACACTGGTTGTTCTAAATGCCATTTCCCCCCTGTATTCTAAAATAGAAAAACACAATCAGACCTAGTTTGCATTTATGCTTTAGAACCAGTGTTTATAATTTGAGTGATTCAATAGGAGTCTTTGGAGTTGAATATGTCATGTCATGAAGTAAAATTAAAATATACCTTATTGTTTTAGGGTACATGGAGTTCCAAAGAAAAGAACTAGGGTTTAAAAAAAGACCAATCTGTGTGTTAAACAATACAATGCTCATTAAATAACTGCTCTATGTGAATAGAACTCTTTAGTTCAGAGATCAATACAGAGATAAGCGGGTGGTACTGTCAGGCCTTCACCACATTTTTATGATCTCAGTGCATATACAATAGAAGAATTTTATTAATATTGTATAGTGCAGTACAGTGACTGTACAATCACATTAAAGATATTCCTAAAGCCCACTTTGCAATATAAGTTTCGTCAAGGAGATTGGATATATTGGATACTGATTAGGTAACAAATGTTTACCCATATCTGTAACAGTCAGACTAGAGATGCAAGTTTTCAACTTTATTTTTTTTTGACTTTGAACAAATATATTTAAATTTTGCTTTTATCATTTCCTTTTTATAAATATTTCTTTTCTTCTGTAGGAAACTCCCATGTAGGAGTTTCTACCTCATGTGACCGGATAGGTTACTTGGTCATGAGTTAATATTAAATTCTATACATAAGGAATCCTTTTGTTGGGGCTAGCAGGTGATATGGTGGTTAAAGTGCTGGACTCCCAGAAGGCAAACTGTGGTTTGAGTCCAGACCTGGGCTTGTAAATCATGCCAGGAACATGTGGATACATGTCCAAAATCACAAGAGGAGAAGGGATTGCAGTGTGACCATCCCCCAAAGGGGTGATTTGTCACTTTCCCTCTCACTTTCTCTCTGTGTCTCTCTCCAAAAAGTACTTATGACCTATAGCAAAAACCTTAAGAAAAACAAAACAAAACTCCTTTTGTTAAGGTTACTGCCTAGTTGAAGGTTGGTATTTAGCTTGATGATTTAATGCATTCAGCTCTTCTGTGATCTCTCTTAATAAAATCTATTGTTGACATGGCTTCTGTGATACAGAAGTAACACAAGTGCCCTGCAAGGCTGGAACTCATATGGCTTACTATGGATTTGTATCCCACTATTCTTTCTATTTTAAAATTATGTTTGCGATTTTCCTTATTTATCTACATTGATTTTGAATGATTAGTCCTTGGAACCTTAACTATTAATATTCTGCTTTTTTGTTGAATTTATTTGTACTCTTGCTGATATGTGATAGAAATGACTAAGTGACCATCAAAGCCCTTCTTCCTTTTCTATAGCAATAGACTCATAGTTACATGTTAACTGCCTAGATTGGGGCTACAGTTCCCACCCTCTTTCTCATGCCACACATGCCCATGCACCTAATTTTTAATTAATGTTATATAATTGGAATTTCTATGCACTTCTTATGTATGGGGTATAGTGTCTACACAGTGAGTAAGTTCTTTTTCCATTTCCCTAGTTGCGTATAAGCATTGACAATGTTCTGAGTAAGTTCTTTTTCCATTTCCCTAGTTGCATGAAATCATTGACAATGTTTTAGGGAGGGCAGAATGAAAAGTATATGGGCTTCATATCACTGAGAAGAGAAGAGCCACATGCCAAAACCAAGTACTTTTCACTGAAAACTAAACAATCCTTTTATCTGAGCCATTCAAGTTTGAGATTTATTTTCAAGTATTTTAGCCTAACATAACTAACACTGCTACTGTCAATAAAGTGGGTCTGTTTTATAAAGGTAATAGTGTGACATAATTCTATGTTTTACCTTCTACAAAACACATTCAGGCGCTTAGATGCTCTTGCAAGCTACCTAGAAACCATTTTTAAAACCTTTATGACATGGATTTAGAGTTGGGATGTGAACTATGGCCTGGATACTTGAGTCAGAATGCTCTATGCTGCAAATGCAGAAGAAATTCTGATCAAGCTTGTATCAATCATGTCATGCCCCCACATTTTAATAAATGCATATTTATTGAATGCTTATATGTGCCTAATCACTGTACCTTTTGTGTGTTTTGCAGTGGATACATCTTCAGGAAAAGACATGTATTTTTACAAATGTCCCCAAATATTATGCAACAATTTTGTTGCACATAATTTTGTTCAACATAATTTTGTTCTTTTAAAATTCTTTTTGGTCTTAGAAAATTTAATTTTTCATCCGAGCAACTACAGATGTTTATGAAAGAGAAGCTATGTCCCAGCAAACACTGAGAGGCATTCTAAATTTTGTGTACATCAGAAAGGTAACTTGCAAAAAAAAAAAAAAAAAAAAAAAAAAAGAACCTCTCCAATTTTAAAATTTTTTATTAAAAAAAAAGAAAAAAGAAAAAAAAAAAAAAAAAAAAAAAAAAAAAATAAAGAAAGGTAACTTGCTATGAAGGCATTTTGAATACATGCCAAAAGTAATTATTTTAAGGCAAGTTCTCTAGTAGTCAGAAAGAACAAAGGCTGGGGCCAGTATGTGGCATGGTAGTTAAGGCAATGGATCCCATCATGGTTAAGGCACTGGATCCCATATGGTTGACTTTGTTGGTTTGGATCCCAGACCCAGTGGCTTGAGAAACATGCCAGGCACATTTGTGTGCATACCCAAAATCCCAAAGGAGAATGGAAGAAAGGGATTTTGATGTGGCCATTACTCTCTTGGGGGGGGTGGGGGGGTGATTTCTCACTTTTCTTTTCTCCCTGTCTCTCTCTCCAATGAGCACATGCACCCTATGGCAAAAATCTTAAAAATCTAAATACAAGAGACCAGTAGATGGCATAATGGTTATGTCACTGGACTCCCACATAGGTTATCATGGTTCAAGTCCTAGACCCGTGGCTTAAATTCATGCCAGATATGTGTGTGTGCATACCCAAGATCCCGAGAAGAGAATGGAGGAAAAGGGATTGTGGTGTGGTGATACACCCTGGGGATATGATTTCTTGCTTTCTGTCTCTCTGGCAAGTGCACACACCTTAGCAAAAATCTCTCTTAAAAAAAAAAAAAAAACACTAATCACAAAAATTTCAGAACAGAGACACAAAAAGCAGAATAGGTGAAAAGAACAGTTTTATATGTAAACGTACCTACTTTTTCTTGAGCCTCTGAAGGTTTTCTCATAGATATCTGCCATTGCCTTGCATTGGATCAAATCCAGAAAAGTTTGACCTATATTTGTATCAGTATGTTTTGTGAGTTAGTTTTTGGGGAAGGAAGTATAAAAAGTAGTTTTTCTGTGGTCATTAGAGCTAGACTAAGTTGCATTCAAATTCTAGCCCTGAAATGTTCTTTCTCATTGGGTCACCTGTAAATTACAGGTGATATTTATTACAAAGACTGTTGCTATGAGAAAAAAATGAGTTACTGCCCATAAAAGGCTCTACTCATTTCCTTGCTTATAGTAAATGCTCGATAAATGTCAGACCTTCTCATGTGACTGGTGCTGGTGTTTGTTTATAATGAAAGTGTGCCTTCGTAAATTCCCTTTTCCCTTCTGATTAATGCTTTCTATTTCTTTAGTATTGTTATGAATTAAATCCAGTTTTGTAGCAATGAGAGTGTTTTATATCTTTTGCATGACTCTTTCTTCCATGATGCAGTCTATTTCATACTTGGCTGCTAATCTTATTTCCTCCCATGTCTAAGCATGTTGACAGGAAGCATTACTGCAACACCCACTTAATTGAAATTTTAGATGTTTCCTAAATGATAAAAATTGAATAATTTTTTCTTGCCATTTCTTGCAGTGCTTATCACTGTGAAAGCGGTAAGCAAATTTTAGTTAAATGAAAATCCTGGTGTATATGTTGTCAGCTAGTTAAGAGTCTTCTCTTATTGAGAGAGAGTACACTGTGAATATCTAGACTGTGAAGCAGGAAGCAGACAGTCTGGATTTCAGTCTTGCCTCTAACTCTTACTGGGTCTGTGATCTTTTGAATCACTTCAACTCTCAGAGCCTCAGTTCTCCCTCTGTGAAATAGTGTCTACTTCTTAAGGCTGTTGTGAGGATAAAACACTTAGAATAGTACCTGACTCATAATAAAAGTTCAATGTTTAGGTTGTTTTGTTGTTGGTACTATTATTATTATAGATCTCATTGATGTACAGCTTGATGAGTTCTATAGTGCTTTTTGTATAGAGATTCACTTGTATAAACTTTAAATAATAAGAAAGCTTTAAATTACACCTTGGAACACTGAAGTTTTTAAGGGCCTAATGAGTAGTGGGGTAAGTAATCTCCATTTTGAATATATATCATTCTACCTTGGCTATGGTTTACTTCTTGAAGCAGTACACAGTGGATCAGGTAGACCTATTGGGAGACAGCTGTAAATTTGAGCAAGAAGGGAAAGTCATGAGATCTTGACGAGAATTGAGGAATATTAAGAAGTTAGATGAATCTGAGAGGTATTTAAGAAGTAATATTGACATGATTTTGTGATTTAACTGGATATGGAGTTAAGATAGAGGTTTCAAAAATGACACGTTGGTTTCCCCCTTGTACAATGAGATGAATAAAAGAATATAATGACTGTTATAAAGAAGTGAACAAAAAATACGTTTGAGAATGGGAAGGCCATGAGTTTTATTTTAAACATACGGAGTTTGAGGTGCTTTAGGCTCTCCAAAAGGAAATGTCAGAAAAATCTGTTGGACATATTTGATCAGGTGAGGCTGTAAGGAGTGACCTGGAAGAAGGACATGAATTTTGTAAGCCATCATCATTTATGAGGAAACTTCAAAAAGTTCATGAAAAAATGGAATTAAAGTACAAATTTATTTTGGTGCAAAAAATGTTTAAATCCACACATAGTTTTTTTGTAATATATATTTTCAATGCATTCTCTTTCTTTATCTCCTTTTTTTTCCCCTCTAAAGATATTTTCACCTTATGGTGCAGGTGCTCACTGGGGGGAGAAAGGGAAGGAGGGAGGGAGGGAGGAAGGGAGGAAGGGAGGGAGGGAGAGAGAGAGAGAGAGAGAGAGAGATAGATCAGAGCATTATTCAATCAAACAAGGCACATTTTTTGTTGAATGAACACATTTATTCTAATTTGCAGTTGCCAAAAAGGAAATCAAACGAATTTATTCATAGAAATAAATTGGGCTGCATGTTCTCATCTTTCATCATTGTATTCAAGGTAGAGCTACACTATTTTAAGAATGAAGAACAAATTTCTAGAAGAGATAAATTGGTATAGAAGAATTCCTATATAATTGGAAGCCATAGAGGCAAATAATAATTGTAATTTGGACCCAGAGATAGAAGCCACTTTAATAATGGCATTCATTAAATTTTTTGTTTCCCTTCTCTGGCCTATTTAAGAGAAACAATTGCTTAATGTCCTGATGGACATAACCAACATAAACATGATGATTATTCTCGATATGATGTCATCCTTACAGATTGCCAGATTGAAGGGTCCAATTACTTGTAATGTCCCATCTATGCAAAAATGAATCTTTCCCAAGATACAAGGACATATGTTTAGGCTGTGGGGGAAAAAATGGAATTATAGTTTTTCTGCAAATGACTTA